>NC_056729.1:67850922-67898012 GCF_019279795.1 Protopterus annectens | reverse complement strand
TGAAAGTTGATCCCATAGTCAGGTATCTGGGAACCTATGTCAAAAATGAACTGTCCTTTAATCACCAGGTATCCACTATTGCAAGGAAGCCCTTTTCCAGTGCACAGCTTGTACCTAAAGGTATCACATCCAGGACTAGGGATGTAATCATTCCTCTGTACTCAGCTTTCATAATGCTGATCGTTGAATATAACGCCCCATTTGGTATGTGCCTGTCCTAATACTTGTCACAACTGTAGAGACCACAATGCTTTCTCACTAAAATGAAGGGCATAAATCACAAACAACTATGCAGACTGTAGCCTTTTATTGTCTGTAGTGTGGTAAGTCAGCTTGTATTGTCTCTAGCATGCCTACAGTGCCACTGGGTTGCAGGTTGTGCTTGTTTGTTAGTATTATTTTTCTGCTACTGCTGTACTTGGTTTTCTAAAGTATGCAGACTGTCTCAAAGCCCTGTTCCTCTTCTTGGTGTCATGTAGTCTAATAAGAGGTGACCTCAGCTTCACACATACAGCCTCAAAAGACCCTATCCTCTCAGTCCTATTATATATTCGCAAGTCCAGTGGTAGCATAAATACCTGCTCAAGGGATCTCACTCTCTTCTTCAACAAAAATAAACTTGTTGGAGAGATGGGTATGCATCACAAATAATATCTCTTCTATGGAATTGCCTTAGACCACACAAAAATCTTCTCTTACTCTATTCAAATGTAATTTGGATGAATATATGGGAAACCCATGGTTTAGCACCCATGTTTCTCAATGCCCCAGCATATCCTTATTCTGCTGACATGTGGTTTATTCATATGCAAAATATAAGGGCAAAAAAACTACACTGGGAATGTAAGGCTAGGCTTCTTAAGATCCTCCCAGGCCAGTAGTCTACCATGTACTTATGAACCCATAAAATGGGTTCCTATTAGATGACCGAAGACGCATTGTTTGAATGTGTCTTGGTCGAACGAAAAACGAAAAGGCAAAATGACGACGTGGCATATAAGCAAATTATTTCCCTGGAAAAGAAATCACTTGGCCGCGTCCATTACTTGCCATTTTTGTCACTGTAGTGAGAACTTCGGAGTTGGTATATTTAAGTAGAGGTGGGTGAGGGGCACAGCCTCCCACTTTATGTTATGTTTTAAGTGTTTTATTTTTTTTGAACAGCGATTTTTTCCCTTGGAAAAAAAATCGCTGTTCTACATTCAAGTTTGTAAGCTGTACATGGAATCGATAAGTCATCGTTCGCTTTTCTAAGCGTTCGATGATTTAATATAGACCCCATAAAACTGGTGGTCTCAGCTTTTTGTCTTCCATACTATATATTACAAGTGCATATATTTACACACACACACACACACATACATATATATATATATATATATATGTATATATATATATATATATATATATATATATATATGTGTATATATATATATATATATGTGTATACATATATATATATATATATATATATATGTGTGTGTGTGTGTGTGTGTGTGTAAATATATGCACTTGTAATATATACTATGGAAGACAAATATATATATATATGGGTCTACTTTGAAACATCTAAAACCCATAACATCTAATTTCATAACATTGAGACCAAATAGCGGAATACCCTGAGGTAGTGGGTGCAATAGACTGCATGCACATATGCATCAAAGCACCACCTGGTGAGCGGGGTAGGGTCTACATTAACCATAAGGGCTTCCCCTCCATCAACTACCAGGTTGTGTGCGATGAATGTGTGTGCTGGCTGCCCTGGAAGCTATCAAGATTCCCACATCTGGCATCTGACGCAGCTGTACCAGAGATTTGCCAATGGGGACATCCCTGATGGTCACCTAGTGGGGGATGCTGGATACGCACTGGAGCCGTGGCTGATGACACCCATCAGAAATGCACACACACCTGAACAAGAACTCCATAATGAGGCACATGCACAAACAAGAAACATAACTGAGCATGTGTTTGGGATGCTCAAGTCACAGTTCTGGTGCCTGGACACATCTGGTGGAGCCTTGCAGTACTCACCAACTACATGTACCCAAATTGTTATGGCATGTGCCGTGCTACGCAATATGATCTTGCGGAAACAGCTGCAGCAAGAACAGCATGGGGCAGGGCCAAACAGCCCGCCACTCTTGCCAAGGCCTGCACAGGCATAGCGTGACTCAGAGGAGGAACAACCTGAACCTGCCCCAGTAGGCAGAAGGAGGTGTGCCCAGTATGCCCTGGCCTTGGCAAAGAGGCAATGCATAGCACATACACTGACTCAGTAGGAACCCTGGAAATGACACCTCTCTCTGACTCGCACATACAGTAAAAGGGATGCCTAACTTGACACTACCTGTTTTCAAACATGTATAGGGAGTGTACTATGTGCATCCGACATAGGCAGCCCTGCAGCACCACCTGAGGCATGAGTGCCCTATTTTAAGCAATATAAAGCACTGCTAAGCAGATTTTACCAGTACTGAGCATATTTAAATACAATTGTGCTTAAGCTGTGCACCACACTAACCAGCACAACATTGGGCAACATTCGACAATGTTGGGCAATGTTGGGCAAAGTCAGGCAAAGTTGAGCAAAGTCGGGTAAACACGCTCACACCTGCTTTACTGTTCCTTAACCAGTCAGGTCTGCCTAGCAGGAAAATAAAAAGCAGTGACAGGGCTCAAACTCAGGATACTGTGCACTATAGTCACAATACTGAACCACTAAGCCATGACAGCATTTCACTGGCACAGACACAACTTAAGTCACTCACACATACCAGTTGGGGAGTGGGGTCACATACTTAACAGTCACAGCCAGCAGGACAACTGTAGACAAACGCAAACACAAACAAATGCTGTATCATGCCCTCCGAAGAGGCATATGAGTAACCTCCCCCCAGGCCTATGCAGACAGATAACAGCAGGCCATGCAGTGTGTTGTGGGTTGGGTAGGCTATGATGTCACAAACTAATATTCGTGTAATTGGAAGCTAAGGTCTGTAGTACAGTGGTATGCCTCAAGCCAGTATGATAGGCAACAGTACAGACTGAAATGGAGTACCTGACACAGCAGTGCAGGCCTAGCAAATGTGTATAAGTGTCAGGTATACCCCTCATCCTATGTACACCCACAGTAACAATCAGGTGTGCCCCCCGGGTAGAGATGTACAATTAATAGCTGTGCCCCCTGTATGTAGAAATGTTGATAAGTCTATGCAAATTGACTCATGGAAGCCCTGCAGGCACACTGTGCTTCCTGTCAATGTACAGCACAAAGGTGAGCCCTGAAGTAAAAAACAACTTGATTTTCACACACATATAGTATTCTCATACTGGGCATGCTCACACACACGAACAAATTAGCAAATTTCAGTCATCTACATACTGAAAGGTCATACTGGGCATGCTCACACACTTAGGCCATGTCTGAGTACAGCAGTGAGCCACACATATCTGGCAGTTGCAGTTCTTACTCCAGACACATGTCACTATTCACCAATCCTGCCTTGCGCACACAGTGATATGAAAACATACCCATATAATATATTGGACCCCTGTCATCATCAAACTATGTAATACAAGTACTTAAGTTGTTCAAAGAAAGTTAAAATACAAAGAAGATCAATAAATTTCCGATCAGTATCATCAAAAAACAATGAGCACTCCTAACATTATCCAAGCCAAGCTCTGCCAAAAATATTGCCAAAGATTCCATACAGAACCATAAAGCTTTCTTTAGCTATGTCATAAATATCAATGTGAACTCATATATGTTCTGAGTTAGTGCAAAGTTTAAACAAATACATATACAAAACTGACATTGCCAACATCTTGTCAGACAGGTTCATACATATTTACCCCCCTCTCACTGGCAAAAAGGCCCATTACCATATCTGGAGATTGTGAAAACTCAGAAATCACATATACAGTGGTTAAACAGCTCTATCCAAACCTAAAAACACGGCATCTATGGGATGACTTGGTGTCCCTGACTGTGTCATATGTGAACTCCTAAACAAACAGACCCTGCATCTGAACAGTCTGTTGAGACTCACCCTCTGTACAGGATATGAAACTGTTGAATGGGTTACAGCAATGTTTGGCACACTCCACAAGTGTTGGTGCACAACAGACCATGGGAACTATTGTCTTACAAGCCTAATAAGCCTGATCTGTAAGGCCATGGAGTCCATCATTATGGAACTCATAAACAGAGCTATTGGGAGCCTACAAACACCCAACCCTACCTATTTTGGTTTGGTCAGGGGCAGATCATGGTCCCTAAACCTGCTAGACAGTTTACAAGGCAGTTACCCAGGACAAACAAAAATGAAATGAGCTCCACACGGCCTACATAGACCTTGAAAAGCCCTTTTCCAACATCCCACACACATGTTGTATCCAGAAAATCAACAGCCTATGCATAAGCACGTATGTCATCTGATGATTTGCCAACTGGGGCACAGATAGATCCCACAAGGTAAGAATTGTGGTCTCCCTGTTGGACTGTAAGCTGGTAACAACTGCTGTCCCCCATGGCTCAGTCGTGGGACCCCTCCTGTCTGGTGTATACTATTCAGAAGTACAGTCAAACACACGAGGGATATGGTTAGCAAAGTTTGTGGATGACTGCAAAAAGGTTGTCATAATCGATGTTTGGGACAACAGAGACATCCTTAAAAAGTGTCTCAGTCAGACAGATGTGGTGTCAAAATTATGGCCTCGAGCTACAGTCATACAAATACCACATAGGTGCCAACACTCTAAATATGGAGGTAATAAGGGATCTATGGACACATGTGGATAGTCATCTCTACTTTCAGAAACACATTCACAAAGTAGTTAGAAAATCATGCTATGTGTTCCCACAAATTGCCAAAGTCTTTGCATGTAGGTCAAAGGTGGTTCCCTCTACTCATCAGTCATCAGACCCATCAGAAAGTACCACGACACACTTGCGATAAATCTGATGAGGCACCTTCAGCAGCTGGAAAGACCACTGAAGTATCTCAACAAGAGGATTACTGGCCTCAAACAGTTGCCCCATGCAACAAGACTGAAGTAACTCAATCTGTACTCTGTTGCATACAATCTACTCAGGCGATCTCTGCCCAAGAGACAGGCCCATGTCCAACGCAGAAGTGATGTACATGCTCTATGAAGTAAACCCAAGCTCACTGTGCCACATGCTCTAGGGATATAATCATCACAACAGTAAACAGAACATGTTGGAAGGATACATTACTAACTCACAGACTTCCTTTGCTTTGGAACAGGCTCCCAACCTACATTAAGCTGAGTCCCTCACTGACACTCTTCCAGAGGAGCCTTGATAAGTGTATGTGAAACTGAACTGTCACACCATGGATCACTTCATCAGCTCTACTACACAGAGGCATAGGGAACTAACCCCAGGTGTGGTGATAGCTGCACACTCTGGCCATACTAATATATGCCTTCAGGCAGATAGCCTATTACATACCTATGTACCTATATATGTAGGGGGAACACAGTATAATAAGCCAAAGAGGGATGGGCAGAGATGTGTGTAAGAGGGTGACCATGACAGGGAGCCATCCAAGACTGTCCCACCCAGCACACATCCCAATGGCACAAAAGACATGAGGTGCATATCTCACCCACTGTACATAATAGCCACCAGTATCTGTAAGCATTACAGTGTATGTGGTGCATGTGCCTGCTGTACAACATGACTGTACAATGAAGTACACATCTACTATCTGTAGACATGTACCTGTCACACAGGTTCATAGGTATGTAGTAGACTATCTTCACGAAGGCAAGTTGTGCAGCTTTCACCACCCCATTGGTTAGTCTCCTAAGCCCTAGTTCTAATAGTTAGTACCCTAAGCCCCTTTCTAGTGTGGCTGCTGATGTGATCCCTGGCGTGAATTGTCTGTTTCCCATCCACTCATCAAGGTTCCTATTAAAGAGTGTCAGTGAGGGGCTCTGTCTGATGTACATTGGGACTCTTTTCCACAGTAAGGCAAGTCTCTAGGATGGTACACTATCCCACCAGCATGTTGTATTCATTGTTGTGATGAGGTTCATATCCCTGGAGTGTGTAGCTCGACTCAATTTTGTTTTCCTTAGATGGAGCATGTTCAACAGTTATGTGTTTGCCTCTGAGTAGGTGGTACGCAATAGAGAACAGATTTAGTTTTTCCAGTTGTGTTGCATAATACAACTGTTTGAGGCCAGTAATCCTCTTGGTGAGGTACCTCTGTGGTCTCCAGCTGCTGGATATGCCTAGTCGAGTACATCCAAAATGATGCATTGTACTCAATGATGGATCTGAAGACTTAAGAGTAGAGGGCCACCACTATCTCTTTTGATCCTGATGCAAACCCTTTGTTGATTAGGTGGGCCACATAGGATTTCCTAATCACTTTGGCAACATGGTTGTCAAAGGAAAGATGACTATCTACTTGTGTCCCCAGATCCCTTATTACCTTGTCAGTTTTTAGGGGGTAACACCTATGTGGTAATTTGTGGGTACTTTGTTTTCCCCAAAGGGGTTTACTATGCATTCTTTCACATTGAGCTTGAGGCCATGATTCTGACACCACACATCTGTCTCATAGACTCCCTTCTGGAGAATATTTGTGTCATCCGGGGAATCTGTTATGGCAAACACTTTACAGTTCCCAGCAAACTTAGTCAGCCACAACCCTCCTGTGTTGGCATGTACTTCTGAGAAGTATATACCAAACAGGAGGGGCCCCAGGACTGAACCCTGGGGGACACCAGTTGTTACCGGTTTAGAGTCTGACATGTAGCCAGCAACTCTTAATTTATGGGATCTGTCTGTGAGCCAGTTTGCAATCCATCTTGTGATGTATGGATTTATGCCCAGGTTGGTGAGTTCATCTATGACAGCTGACTGGGGAATGGTGTCAAAGGCCTTAGCGAGGTATAGGTAGGCTGTGTGGAGCTCCTTTCAATCATCCGTAGCCTGGGTAACTGTCTCAAAGAAATCCACCCAGTTCAGGAGGCATGATCTGCATTTGACGAAGCCAAACTGGGTGTGCTCAACTGTGTGAAGGTTCCCAATGTCTTTATTGTTGACTTCCATTATGATTGGCTCCATTGCCTTGCAGATCAGACTCGTCAGGCTCATAGAGCGGGAATGCCAAGGGGCTGTTGAGGCCCCACCCCAGTGGAGTGGGAAGAACGTTGCTGTGCAACATTCTATTTGTACATATCCTGTTGAGAGGATGTAGAGAGAGGTGTAGGTATCCTTGATGAGTATGGATACATCCCCACCCTATGTGCTATGATCCAGGTTCTGATGCTGGACAGTATGCAATGAGTAGTATCCTGGTAGTGCTGGTGTGCTCTCTGGAGCCTTGAACTAGGTTTCTGTTACTGCACAGATGTCAATATTCTCCATACTGAGAAGTGCCTGGAGTGTGCGCATTTGGAGGCTGAGACTTCTGGCAATGAGTAGCATTTAGATCACTTTGTGGTTATTTGTGTAGGTTATGGGGTTTGGTTTGTCCTGAGTGACCGGTGTTCCACATCTAAAGTCAACACCTCATTGGTCTGATCCGACCATAAGCTAATTACACTAGATATCCACATTCTGCCCCCACCTCCCATTAAGGAAACCATGGTAAAAATTTTTTTCAAAGCCAACTTCATGCTTCTTAAGACAGAAGTGGTGAACTTCATGACACCCATGTAGATGGACAATACAGTTGCGACTACTGAATCCTACACAATTGCACTTTATAAGCACTTACATGACTGCATGGATCGTGCTATCCCAAACAGAACCAAGATGCTATCCTCCAAAAAAAGGAAGCCAATCTGGTGGTCCCCTGCCATAAACAAACTGTACAACAGAAGGAAGAAACTGCTGCAAAAGAGAGTAAAATCCCATGAGTGTAGGAGCTCCCTGGTCAGCCTCAGTAAGAAGCTGCGATCCCTGATAAAACCCTCCAAAGTTAGTTACGAAAACAAAATCACTACTGATTATAAAGACAACCACAAAGAATTCTATAGCTATGTCAAGAATCTCAATGCCAACACTCAGATCTGCTCTGAGTTACAGCACAATGGCACTAAATATACAGACCCAACTGATATTGCCAACATCCTGGCAGATAGGTTCAGTGCTAACTTTACACCCCTTTCACCTATTAAAGAGCCCATCTCTATACCGGAAGAATGCAAAGTTTCTGTAATCACGGCTGCACAGGTAAAAACCACACTCTCCAAAGCCAGGAACACAGCATCCATGGGACCAGACAACATCCCAGGCTGCGTTCTACATGAACTACAGAATGAACTGGCACCCCACCTAAGTACCATGTTCAATCACAGCCTCACCTCAGGCTTTGTGCCTGCTGAATGGCGCACAGCGATGGTTATCACACTCCACAAGGGGGAGCCACCATGGACCCCAGGAACTACCACCCCAGTAGCCTGATGAGCCTGGTCTGCAAGGCCATGGAATGTATCATCATGGAACTTATAAACAAAGACATTGGTAATCTCCAAGCTCTGTACCCCACCCAGTTCGGGTTTGTAAAAGGCAGATCATGTCTCCTAAACCTGATAGACTTCTTTGAAGCAGTCACCAAAGCCGTAGACAAGGGTAAGGTGGTTCACACAGCCTATCTAGATCTTGCCAAGGCTTTTGACACCATCCCCCACTCTGGAATTATAGATAAACTCACTAAACTAGGTATAAATCCCTATGTCACAAGATGGGTTGCCAACTGACTCACTGACACAACCTACACTGTGAAAGTAGCAGACTCCAAATCCTACTTCAGACCAGTGACAAGTGGAGTACCACAGCGTTCAGTCCTGGGTCCTTTCCTCTTTGGTATCTACTTCTCTGAAGTACAGGCTAACACAGAAGGTCTTTGGCTAATGAAGTTCGTAGATGACTGCAAACTAGGAGTCATAATCGAAACTCCTAATGATGTGGACATCATACAAAAGGGCCTCACTGAGACAGATGCCTGGTGTCAAAGCCATGGCCTCAAGCTCAGTGCCAAAAAGTGCATTGTCATCCCCTTTGGTAAAAACTCTGCACCCATGAACTACAACATAGGCGGTAGTATCCTTAACACCGAAAGTGTGATAAGAGACCTTGGGACACAGGTGGACAGTAGTCTCTTCTTTGATAATCACATCACCACAGTAGTGAGGAAATCCTTCTACGTGGCACACCTCATCACAAAAGGATTCTCATCCAGAAAAAAATAGGTCATTGTTCCCCTCTACTCATCACTCATTAGACCCATTATAGAGTACAATGCCCCTTTTGGTATATACCTCACAAGACATCTACAACAACTGAAAAGGCCGCAGAAATACCTCACAAAGAGGATTACCGGCCTCAAACAGATGCCCTACACAGACCATCTCAAAAAAATCCAGCTTTACTCTGTCACATATCGCCTACTCAGAGGTGATCTCTGCCTAACATACAAAGCTATGTCAAACCCAGAGCTGTTGGACATGCTCCACTTAAAGAAATCCCAATCCCTCCCTGCTACATGCGCTAGGGACCTAAACCTTGTCACCACAATAAACAGAACATGCTAAAGGGATAGATTCCTGTCCCAGAGACTTCCCATACTCCAGAATAAACTACCTAGATATATATATATATATATATATATATATATATATATATATATATATATATATATATATCAAACAAAGCTCCTCATTAGCACTCTTCAAGAAAACTCTTGATGATTGGATGGGAAATAGGAAATTCACCCCGGGGATCACCTCTGTGGCTCTGATCAACAGTGGTGCAGGAAAATAATTTTCTTGGGTGGCAAAAGCCAGGGTACCTTTTTAGGCTTGGCATGTATAGTTCCCAGGGCCGATAGCCTAGTACCTACCTATGAACCTATGAACCTTTGAGCCTTGCCTAAAAAGGGTAATATGGGGATATCAAGAGCTGACAGGTGCAAATGATATCTAGTGAAGCAACGAGGCATGTCTGTCATGTCATCCCAGGCAGACAAAGACTGGATACCCTTTGAATGACACCAGAAGCTCAGCCAATTGTTGAAGTTTATCATCTTTCTGTTATATTGCAGTACCATGTAGGTGAATGTAAGCTGCTACTCAAGGTCAGGGTCATACCAACCTGGGCTACATGATCATACAGCTACTATATATCTCTTGTCATGTTGTCCTGGGAGGTATATCTCAGATAATTCACACTGACATGTACAAAGACCGCGTCATATATGTACCTGTTCTGGAGTGATCTAAGTACTTGTGTTATGTGGCGGATCATAGCACCTGGCAGACAACTGACAGTAACCTTCACCTTGTCCAGCCTAGTGAGTGGAACATCTGTGTGCCTGACTATGGAGTCACCTATTACTAGTGTGTTGGGTATGTTGTTTTGCCTTAGGGCCTGTTGTGAGGCACACTGCTTTGGTGTATTATGTGTTTTTTGGCGTGCGCTTGGAGGTGCATGGTGCTTGCTTGTCTGCTTAGGAGGACTCTCTCTCTTTTTCAGATTAATATTTGTATTCTCCGAGTATGGTAATGTGTATTTATGTGTGCGTTTTGCTGGTGCTTGTATTGTAGGTCTATGTGAGACTGTTGGTTTTGTGCTTGCATGATCCTACTCCTCTTGACTATATTGTCCAGTATTGGGTTGACAGAGCTTAGCCACCAGTTTGACCCTGTGTGTGCCAGCATGTGGTGTATCAACCCATATATAATATGGTCATGGCCTATGCATACAATACACTCACAATACACCTAGTATGTTAAGCCTGCTGAGGTTAGCAAATGTGAAAAAAACCTTTGGGCAAACTGTCAGTGAGTAATGTCTGTATTGCACCCTGTAACTCCATATTGCTTGCTGAAGTGTAAAGAAGTACTTAGCTTGGATTAAGAACCCCGCACTTGCCAACTGTATATGTGTGGGTCTGTCTCTCCCTGGGGAGAGAGCAACCTTTTTGGAGACTACTCACACCCCTTAAAAGTGATAAACTCATCTTTGTCAAGTCTGATGATGTCACCATCCTACAAATACACCTGTGGGAAGGTCAAATCCCAGTAATGTTAATAGCGTGTTGTGTAAATGCGTACTGCTGTAGTATCATAATGTAGTTAGGTAGGTGTTTGAATCCTACACTTGCCAACTGTGTGAGTGTGTGTGTGTGTGTCTCCCTGGGGAGGGAGCAACCTTTCTGGAGACTACTCAAACCCCTTAAAAGTGATATACTCATCTTTTTCAAGTCTGATGATGTCACCATCCTACAAATATACTTGTGGGAAGGTGAAATCGCACTAATGTGTATAGCGCGTCATGTAAATGCATACTGCTGTAGTATCATAATGTACTTAGGTAGGAGTTTGAATCCTGCACTTGCTAACTGTGTGAGTGTGTGTGACATTGTTGGTCAATGAGGAGTGGGTATTGATTTTTCTAGTGTTTGACATATCACAATGACAACTGTATGTTCATAGGTTCATAGGTTCATACTAGGCTATCTGCCCTAGGGCATTTATAAGCCTATCCAGAATGTGTTTGGCTTTCGCCACCCATTTTAAATTTATTTTGCTATGCTCTTTTTCGAGGTTAGTATACTGTGCCTCTGTCTAACAGTGACACAGAAGTGATACCCGGGGTAAACCTACGATCTCCCATCCACTCATCAAGATTCCTCTTGAAGAGAGTCAATGAGGGACTCTGCCTAACCTGGACTGGGATTTTATTCCAGAGTGAAGGGAGCCTCTGGGTTATGAATCTGTCCCTCCAGCATGTCCTATTTATTTCAGTGCTGAGGTTCAAGTCTCTTGAGCATAGCTCGATGGGATTTGGATTTTCTGAGGTGCAGCATGTCCATTAATTCGGGTTGGACATGGCTTTATACATCAGGCACAGATCGCCTCTGAACAGGCGGTATGCCACTGAGTAGAGCTGGAGTTTCTTTAACTGGGCAGCATATGGCATCTGTTTGAGCCCTTTGATCCTCTTGGTGAGGTACTTTTGGGGTCTTTCCAGTTGCTGCAGGTGTCTGGTAAGGTACATCCCAAAAGGGGCATTGTACTCAATTATGGGCCTGATGAGGGATGAGTAAAGAGGCACGATGACCTCCCCTGATCTAGATGTGAATCCCTTCATGATTAGGTGGGCTATATAAAATGTTTTTCTAACCACTTTCGCCATGTGGTTGTCAAATGAGAGATTGCTATCAACTTGGGTCCCCAGGTCCCTAATTATTCTTCTGTACTTAATGGATTACCACCTATGTGGTAATTTGTGGGCACTTTGTTTTTGCCAAAGGGGATGACTATACACATTTTGGCATTTAACTTGAGGCCATGGCTCTGGCACCAGTTGTCTGTTTCTATGAGGCCCTTTTGGAGGATGCTTGTGTCGGCTGGAGAGTCGATTATGGCACTCAGTTTGCAGTCATCTGCGAACTTGGTCAGCCATTGTCCTTCCCTGTTGTGCATAACACATGTAAGGTAGCTGTGGGGCAAAGCCATATACATATATGTGACATCAATTATTTCATAGGTGGGTACTCTGCTTTCTCTATGAAAGCATCTGTTATCTTTGCCAGAGCATGCTGGCACTTTTCAGACCTTAGGTCACTTTTGTATGCTTGTGACAAGCTTAGCCACTGCAGTGATCCCTGGGCCTTGTCTTCTGTTTCACATCCACTCATCACGGTTTCTATTGAAGAGTGTGAGTGAGGGTTTATGCTTGAGGTATATTTGAATCCTGTTCCAAAGCAAGCAAAGTCTGGCAAAGATGACTAATCATTGTAGGTGTGCAACAACCTCTGTGGATCTGCATGCAAACCCTTTATTGCTTATGTGCTCCACAGAGGGATTTCAAAAACCCTTTGGTAATGTGATTATCAAAGGAGAGATGACTAAACACATGGCTGTATGTATACATTAGAACCTGTTCCACATTTTGGGGGCTACTACCTATGTGGGGATACTTTGTTTTCAAAAAGTGGATAACTATGCTTTCTTTGGCGTATAGCTTTACAGCATGATTTTGACACCAGGTATCTGTCTCTATGATACCCTTTTGGAGGATATGTGTGTCATCTGGAGAATAAAGTATAGCCCACAGTATGCATTTTCATCAAACGTGGGCAGACATATCCCTACTGTGTTTGCTTGTACCTAAGAAAGCTATATGTCAAACAGGAGTGGTCCCAGGATTGAGTACAGGTGAATACCACTTGTTACTGGCATAGAATTGTACATGGATGCTGCAAATGTTACTGTGTGTCCTACATCTGTGTGTCAGTTGTCAATCCATCATCGAACAATCGTTTATGGTCAGTCTGTTGAGGTTATGTATAATACCAGAATGTGGGATAGGTATGAATTGCTGGTGAGCTACAGCTTGGCTGTGTGGACTTCCCCTCCCTCACCTATAGCCTTGTTAACTGGCTTGAAGTCTACTAGGTGTAGGAGCGATGATCTGGCCTTTAGAGAACCTAAGTGGGTATGGTGCAGTGTTTGCAGGTTCATAATGTCTCTGT
Organism: Protopterus annectens; assembly: GCF_019279795.1. Lineage (NCBI taxonomy): Eukaryota > Metazoa > Chordata > Ceratodontiformes > Protopteridae > Protopterus > Protopterus annectens. Next base: position 67,884,477 of record NC_056729.1, on the reverse strand, counting down.
TAATGAGTTCCATAATGCTGTGCTCCATAGCCTTCCAGATAACATTTGTCTGCCTTATAGGGTGAGAGTTTCCAGTATCTGTTGTAGCTCTACCCTTAATCAATTTATGTTAACATTTGCACTGGGTGTGACGAGGGTGGACAGGATTAGGAATAAGTATATTAGAGGGTCAGCCCAGGTTTGAAGGTTAATAGACCAAGCCAGATAGGCAGGATTACGTTGGTTTGTACATGTGTTGAGGAGGGATGCAGAGTATATTGTGAAATAGATGCTAAGGATGAAGCCGCCAGGTAAAAGGAAAAGAGGAATGCCTAAGAGGAGGTTTATGGCTTTGGTGAGAGAGGACATGCAGGTGGATGGTGTGACAGTGCAAGATGCAGAGGGCAGGAAGAAATGGAAACAGATGATCTACTGTGGTGACCCCTAATGGGAGCATCCGAAAGGAGAAGAAGAAGAAGACATTGTAGCTCAACCCTTGTGGACTGTGAACACCATTACCATGCATCATTCCACAAGTATGTAACCTGTATAGAGGCTGCATCTGGACAGAGTGTTTAGGTGAGTGGTGACTTCATATGTCAGCTTGTGTATGACACAGCCAGGGACAATGTCCAGTACCATTGCCACTGTGGTTTGGACTTTGGTAAAGAGATGTTTTAACTAGAGTGTCCGTGAATCATCAGGTTTTACATTCTTCAGGTCTGGAAATGTGGCCCTTGTGTAACGACAGGGTGGTGAAATCCGCATTCAAACTGTCTGACAAAAAACTGGTAATGTCAGTCAGATAAGTGAACTTTGTGACCATTTACATTAACTATGACCTGATCTGAGATTTCCCCTGTAGATTATAAACAACACTAAAGAAAGCTTTAGTGTTGTCTTTGGAATCCTTGCCAATTTGTATTTTGAAGCTTGCCTTGTATGTCTAATGAGGGCTTGTAATTTCCCAATGATACTGACCAGAAAGGTTATCCCTTCTTGGTATGTAACTCTTTTTTGATACAACTTTACACCTTCTATTATATATTTAGTTTATGGCAGAGGTCCATGGGACTAATGCACTTTTACTGTATAAGTGAGAATTTCTTGTGTTTGTGATAGCACGGTCCATACAACCCTGTAGATGAACAGTGTGCATTACTAAAGGATTATGCAGCTGGGACAGTGTTAACCTTAGTAATGCAAACCAATGACAGATAGCAACAACAGCATCACCCACAGTACAATGTCAACCCGTGTCATACACACACATGCATACTCAAGTTCCAAAATGTGTGTAGTACAATGCATACTGGCCACCAATAGAAACTATGGAGTGTTAACACTGGCCATTACAGGGCATGTCACCCTGTCCATGTGTCCAATATGCATGCACATGCAGACAGTGCACCTCCACCATGTTCACAAATGGACACCTGCAAACCTGTGTTGCACACACCCCACACTTACTGTCCACTGTATGACGCATGCTAACACAACTACACACATCAGCCAAGTGGCACATGGGCAAACAAAACACAATTGGAATAAACACTGATGAAAACAATACAACATTGCTAATTACAACTTTAAGGCATCATGCCTGCTCAGCTACACCTTCAAGGATATCATTGCACTTTACTGCTGACAAAATGCTACACATCCAACCATTGCTATACTTTATTAAAGTCACCCTGTGCATCAGCACCATGTTAGCCTGTTCCTGCATCAATGTTACAGATGACAGGAGGTGGCACAGGTTTCATCATATGCGCAGGGTGTGTTGGTTTGCCAGAGACCTACACTGAGCCATACAATTGACGTGTGTGTGAGTGTGTGTGTGAGGGCCATGAGTATTGTTATGGGCCAATGTTGATGTCATGTGTGCGAGTATGTGTTTGCCCTAGGTTTCTGGTTTATGTATGTGTGTCTGCATGCACACAGTTCCACCATGTGGCTGCCATATACTGGGATTTGTGAGACAGCTACAGACTGTACCTGGCAGGCTTTACAGATCACCGTCTCTGGCCACGGATATGGAACCTGGGCCTGGCAGAGGTGCTACAGACAGTATCAGGTACTAATCCAGATTGGGTACTATCCGAAGAGGTTGACAAATGTCCACTGGATCCAGATCCCTGCTGGGACTGGCCAGAGCCACGTGCACCTGGTCTGCTAGGACGGTCTATGAACAGAGCCCCCAACATTGCTGGGGCTTATACTGGCACAATGGGAGAGGCTGTGACTTGCCAGACGTCCACGGTGACCTCCAACTGGTGATGCTGCTGGCATACGTCCACATCGACATCTCAGCCATCCCACACTGTCCTGACACATGGACATGACATTGTGGAGGACATCCAATGTCTCACCCCAATGTCTATCAATGACCTCAGTGTAGTTACGTATGGTACCTGCTAGGTCACGGATACTGTCAGTCACAGAGGTGTAATGAGCCCTCTGTGCCCTTAGCCCCTGTCTGGTGTACCGCACCATTCATGTCTGTGCCTCCATGACAGCCTCGAACATGCATATGGTAGAAAGAGGTGTGGCACATCAGCCAGGGTCATGATGACAAGCAGTGCTCTGACTAGAACCCCTTAGCATCTGCCTATGTGGTACCACTCCAGACATCTGGCTATGGCTGCTGTGTCCTGATACATGTACCATAGATACCACACTGTCCTGGCCAGTGCCAACCGTACACTGTCCCTCAGCTAAGGGCAGTGGTGATGATGGATTTACAGGCAGTATGACTGTGTGCATGGATGGGGTGGAGACTTGTGTACTGTCAATTGGTGGCCCAGCAACAGACCCTGACAAACCTACCTGTGCCTCAATATACCTATCCTCATGATCACTGTCTGTCTCAGTGACATCAGGTTCCCTGCTGTACTGAACCAGCTCCACCTCGCCACCTGTGAGAGGGAAACCGGAAACACACTTTAAGACCTGAACATGACTTCAGACCACGTGCACACATACACACATACAAAACTACACTCCTCCCGAAAGCAGACACACACAACACCAGCAATCACAGAACATACACAATAGCAGGTGATGGTGGGGTACAGTATCACAAGCAAAATAGTCAAATCACACATGTCAGCATGCAGGACATGTGTTGCTCAACAGCATGCAGTGCAACTATAGTCAGTCCTTGCTACTAACAGTATACATGGCTTTGATGCATGTGTTTTGTTATTTGGTGATGGCCCTCCCCCTCAAACACAGTACATACATGGACGCAACATTGCTGTGCAGGTATTCATAACCCTGTGATGTACTATGCACCATAATTCACAGGTGTACATACCATTGATGGATGTGTATCTGTGTGTCAGATAGGTATACAATGCTGATTACAGCCTCTGTGTCTTTAGCAAATAATTGTGGACACATTTTTAGCACATGCATGATGAGTATTCACACAACATCATCAGTGGTGCATGGATAATTGATGGAATACCATTCGGCCACATACCCAATGTATGGTACTTATGGTGAGTGTAGATCATATTGTGGACATGCCAGTCTCATCCATGCCATGGCATGTTAAAACACAACTGCATATTTAAATACTACACATACCCAATATGTGTCATATGATCTAGCCACTCAATAGCATCTCAAGACATATATGTGTCAGTTGTGCAAATGGTGATTGGTATGCATACTGTTTAGAGGTGCATATGTGTGCACACACACATCATTATGGTGTGTAGCAATGACAGCTATGTGTAGTACTGTGGTTACAATAACTGGATGGGGTATAGTACCATAGGCCATCATCATGAAGCATCAGGTAGTCACTCAAGGCTACAAATGTTTCACAAACCAGCACAAATCATGCAGTGCCAGAACTGTACTACCTTGGCTAAATTCACCATTTCACAACCAGTTGTTACATGAGTTTGTAAGGAGACCAATAAGGAGCATTCCCTGACATGAATGTGTAGTGTGTTGCAGAGTGTTTAAATGCCCCAGGATAGGCCTCTACCCCTCAGGTATATTATGTGTAATGTGTGGATGACATTTTTGATACTGGAGTGTGTCTTTACAGAGGGTTTGGGAATCATTTATGTGTAGCATGTTAAAATGCTCTGTGTATGACATAGATGTGTATGTTATATGCATGTTGAGTATCAACTGTGCCTATCCAATGGTCACTACAGTCTAGCCACATTTGTTTGAGATGGTCTGGGTATTGCAGGTGTTTGAGGCAGCTAATCACATTAGTGAGATGTGCGTGTCCTTACACCAAACATGCACAGCATGCATTATGGGTAGGTGTGTTACATGTGTACATGGCTTACACCTTAACTATGACAAGCACTTTTTATTTACAATAATAAATATCGAACACACTCACCAGCATCTGTCCACTGCCTTTACATCACCCCAGAGGTACATACATAGAGATGAGACAGTTTGTCAGTGCCCACAACTGTGGCATTGCTACTGTGTGTTTGCAATCTTACAGTACAACAACAGTTTACATTCACAGAGCTACAGATTATGTTCCAAATGATCAGTATTGCACAACAACAGGCTCCACATCTTTGAACGACACACTCCACATCTCACATATGCATGATCTACCAATACAGATAACAATAGTCTACAGATATTGCATGCTCCATGTGTGCTTGCTGGGTGGCTCCAATCTCCATCATGGTGTATGTCTGCATCTGTTGTTGTTGTTGGGCAGGTGTCAACAGGCTCATGAGCAGCTCCTCCACTCTGGTGAGGGGGGATGGATGTTAACACCACCCCCTGTTGCAAGCTGTTCTCTACGCACAGCAGCATGCTGACGGACATGTTGGAGAAGATCACTGCAGTGGTGGAGTACATGCTTATATGTGTGGTTATACAGGCCTACCTCATTGACCCTGCAGACAAGATCTTGTCACATTGCAGTATGCTCCTGCTGGTCCTGGCTGGTTCGTGAAAACATTAAACGGTAGTGCTGAATCATACTGCTAGTGATGATATCATCTTCAGCCCTACTGTAGCTTGGGTTCCTGTGGTGGGCCATGATCCCTGGAAGACATAAATACAAAAATATGTCTGAGCAAGTCATATGGCACATTTAACATTATACAGTACAGATATCACTGAACTGCCATATATAGCAACCTATAAGCTAACCGAGAGTGAAACACTGTAACTGCCACTTATCACTGCTCACCCCACAACTGCTTGAAAGTGCCTTGCTCACTCTCTATCCAATGAACCATGTTCTGCACAGCAACAAAATAAAATCACTATATAAGACTATACAAGAGTACCTAGCACACTGTATGCAACATGATGTACCACCTAGCCGCAGCAGATATACATCAAGCTGATGTGTAAAGAAATATATCATCCATCACAATCAGTGTAAGGTCCAGTAAATGTATTACTATTATACCACACAACTTGTTAATGCCAAACCTGTGACCAAAATATGTGCACAATTGGGAATATAGGTCACATACTGCTGTAGTACACTATGAATGTTGCTAGATACGCAGTTATATGTATTACCACACATATGTCACAGGACACATTACAGACATACCCACACACACACGTCAGACATAATTACAGGGCACAAAGATATGACAACCCAGATAAGCTTTCAGTGTGTACTGTACAGTACTGTGTGTCAGTACTTACACAACCTTAATCTTGAGAAATGTAATCTGTGATGAATACAGGGACCACACAAAACAATGGATGCAAGCAGTGTGGACATACGCCATACTTTGCTGTACAGGCCCAGAGCTTCAGTTAATACTACAGTACACACAGGATTTGCATCCAACATTGGTACCAATCAATAATCATAGATGTAGTGCTTTAGCCTCCATTGACACACCCTAGTTAAAACCAAGGGACTTAATCACACTGTATGCAATAGCACTTGTTCTGCCTAGCAACAGAATACACAGCTTTTGCTAGGATCAAAGCAAGGACCCATAATGCCATAACATAAACAGCTTCCCACTAAGCTATCCCACAGATACATATCTTTGACGTATTCACAAACATATTGACCATCACAGTCAGTCAACAGTACAGAGAATCTATTGCAACAAGTAGATGTAGGTGTGTATGAGTATATATAAATATATATATATATATATATATATATATATATATATATATATATATATATATATATATATATGGGTCTACTTCATTAACCCCACTAGACAGAGTAGAGACAAATGAGCTGTCAGGACAAATGAGTGTCAGTCATTTGAGTTGTCAGGCAAATGAAGTAGACCCATATATATATATATATGTTTATATATATATATATATATATATATATATATATATATATATGTGTGTATATATATACATATACACATCCATTTGTCTACATATACACACACACACACACACACACACATATATATATATATATATATATATATAGGCACATATACATTTCACCTTTCATAGTGAGAATATCAATTATACAAAGGATGTAAGGTGTACAGTAATGTAATAAAATTGCACAGTCTTGGGATAAATGCATTGAAGGTGTTCACAGCCCATGTAGCTTTAGCAGGCCTTACTGGCTTCAACATTGCAAACTGAACGACCCACCCACAGTGTTTAACCAACACGTCATATTCCAGCACTGTATGCTGTCTTGCTTGTTACACGCTAAAACCTACATACAAATATGCCATACTAACCTTCACCAACATATATATCTCCCCCCTTCGGAAACGGTTGCAATATGTTCCCTGCTCTATGCACATATACAGATGTGAATATATATGACACATATATATTTCTCCATATGTGTGTGGCATACACACACATGGTCCACAGTGTTGTAAGTCCTTGGACCTCACAGCTGAACTGTTGGGCCTTGCTGCAACACAAACAGGTGTTACATATGAACACAGACTAATATTAGGGGGTATATATGGCAACAGATGCTAGATAAGCATACTAGACTGCTACAGCAGTTGACAATGCTAAGCTACACTTTAATATGACTGTCATGCATGTGTTGTTCTGTCACACCCATGTTTATATAATGTCAGCGCTAATCCCCCCAACAGCCATTGGCCACACTACTGTACAGAACACAGATAACATGGATCAGATCTTTGACATTTAATGCTGAGCTATACATTTCACAGTTATGTCCCACTGCCCACAGGTACACACAGTGTTGTCCATAGCAGTAGTTGAGCAGCACATCTGTGCAGAAAGAAGTACTGCTGCCACATATGAATGTTTCACATTATGTAGACTATTCTTCAATAACATCTACTACATGCCAGTAAATACATATGTGTCACATACCTTTCCTTTGTATAATTTGTAATATTTCTTTTTCTTTTCTCACTCTCTCTGTCTCTCTCTCTATGTCAGTCTCTGCAATAGAGTGATTGAGTTTGTTGGCAGAGATTGCAGCCTCCTTTTGTAGGAATTGCACATGAGCATGTGATGGCCTCTGCACTAGTTAGTGAATTAGTGCCCACCATTTGCTAATTGCATGCAGCCTGCTGTGTAGTAATTGCAGTAATCACTGTCATAGCAACCCAGTACTATAAATTTCTGACTCATGTAGGCGTGGCCCTTTCAGCTTTCCAAGATGGAGATCATCCGTGTTTGGTGTGGACATCATTGTTTAAGACAGAAGGTTGGTATAGTTCTTATATCAGAAGCCAGGGGTGTAGCCAGAGATTTACATTTTGTACTCAGGCCTAATGTTGCTGCTTCCAGTACCTACTAGTCAGTGTAGAAATGTACTCACCCCTCAAAATGCTACCCCAAGATACATGGTACTTTCCTTTCAACTGTTACAATTAACTGCCATACAAAGCTAGTTATAGAGATGTATTCCTTTGGCACAAGAATTGTTTGTGAACTGCTATACTGTGAATATTCATTTACTCAGTTCTAAACAGTTTGCGCTTTTTTAGTGTTAACATTAGCACAAGCTGCTCAGAAAAACTGGACACATTTCAGTACTGTGAGTATGCTTACCTACATCCTTGGTAGACCCTGCACACACAGGTATAGTCTGCATTTGGGTAGGGTTGCAGAAGTACAGAGAGTGTAAGTAGTATTGTGTGGATTTTATCTTGCTGGACTTACAGGGTTGCTGTGTACATGTTAGTTTATCAAGGCATGTAGTCTGCATAACTCCCAACTGTGGACCTATCCACATGATAGTCAGAGAATAGCCTGTTATTTTTGTCTGTGCACCACACAGAGCAATGGCATTCTTACAGTTGGTTGCTACCAGTACCTAGCTACATCCATTTGTATTTCAGTGTTGTATTCCTACATAAGGGCATGCTTCCAAAACTCCTTCCAAAGCTAGTTGCACAGTGTGTAACAGCAGAAAGGCTAATACGCCTCTATGTTTCTGCTTCTGCCAGACCTCTCAACCAATCCAGTACATATTTGAACAGAATCAGGGAAAAGTCAAGAAAAAGTCAGGGACAATCAGGGACACCTTTAAAATATTAGTGCCATTAAGTTGAAACATTGATAGAATCAGAGCATATGAATTAATACACGTTTTCTGAAGTAAACAAAGTGTCTAACTCTTAATTATTGTCATTATTCATTAAGTGTAATTCACCACCTTTCTGCCCAAAGTCAGTAGTTTTAGGAGGGATTCAGACAGACCGAGCTAAAATTTGGGTCAAAATCAAGGACGTCCCTGAAAATTAGGGACAGTTGAGAGGTATGGCCTCTGCCCTAAACAGATATGCCAGTGTTTGCCCTGCTGTGATACTGTGTGGGGTTGTAAAGCGATGGTGTAACATTATTTCCTGCTAGAATGGCTGCTTCTCTTATCACAGTCATGTAATGTAATCCCACAACAACTGGTGGTCAACATCCACAGAACAAGTTGTGTGGTATGGTATTCCTAATTTTCCTTTACATTCACTCATTCTGATGCATGATATAATTATTTAAGCACCAACTTGTATATCTACCATGGCTTAGTGGTACTTCATGTTGTGTAGTGTGTGCAAGGCCCGGGGTTCGAGACTTACAGAGTTGTTTTATTTTGTTTCTGAGCAGAACAAGGGCCCTCACATACAGAGTGACTAAGGCACTTTTAAGCAGTTGTAAGCGGGTTTGCGCGGGTTTGCACAATGCTGCACATTGCTTAGCTAAGCGCAAACAAGCGCAAACTGGCGCAAACCCGCTAACTGCTGCTTAATAGTGCTTACTCCCGCTCACCCTGCTCTAATTTCTTTGAAAGAAAAGAAAAATGGGGAGATAGGAAAGTGCTGAAAAAGGGGCACAAAGAGGGAAAGACAGTATGGAAAATAGCTTGGGATGTGCAGGACAGGTGTAGGGAAGGTCCATAGCTGCCTATTTCTTCAACAGCTGTGCATATGCAATACATTTGGAGGTAGATATGAACCCTTCAACCCCTGAGAGAGGGGTGAGGACAACAAAGTATGTTGTAATGCCAATTAAATAACATTTCATGCATCCAGTGGACATGTGTGCAAAATGAGCAGCTATGTATGGGGCATAATTTTTATTTTGGGAGCAGATTGCCCTTTTTTTCAGGTGAGAGTGGAATGTGGGGTAGGGAAAGTAGGTATATTTGTGGAGGTAGGTTGGGGAGGTAAACAGACAAGACAAACAAGACACATTAAGGGGTGGTATATGACACATGGTGGGTGAACACCTTTGACGGGGAGGGATGTTTGGAAATCGCAAGCCCATGAGCCCCCAGACGGAAACAGTGGGACTGAGGTCCCCACCCATGGGCAGTCACCACTGCATCTTCTTGGCCCAGAAGGTGGCTGTGCTGGAGGCTGTGTAGGAGGGGCAGGCTGACCCATGGGTTGCGCCACTCGGGCCTCAAGCTGGCATAGAGGTTCTGCAACAGAACGTTCAATCTCTCTATGCACCACAGCCCGGAACCTATGAAGGGTGATGACTGCCTCTCTGCCCACACTTGCATGGGGGGGGCCGTGCCCCATCCCCTGCAGCACTTCCACCTGAAGGTGGCACAGGGCCAATGGAGGAGGAGGTCCCAGGCTAGGCACCGGATCTGCTGGTGCCAGGTGCCATGGCCAGCTGAGGTGGGACAGGTGGGTCCGCTGGGACCGGCCTTCCCATACGAACTATGTTTTGGAGAGTTTAATAAAGATATGGGTTAGTAACAGTCAACAGCATTGCCAATTAGTTATAACAACATGCAGAAGTATTCCCATTAACCCAATACACCAGATTTTCAACAGTTGAAAAACAAGCATGACACATGCATATATAGAACAATAGTAGACATTACAACAGCATGCAGGTTTAATTGATGGCAACAGGCCACAAATATTGTGGTATTTTAACAGGGCACTTGCACAGAAATAAATGCAAATATTTATAAACCAATAGGACATATGTCCCAAAAAATGTTTTGAGATTAGACATACCGATTGAGGTGTAGAACTGCATTTTTTGTGCACATATAGTAGGGTGGAAAAAGATAGCTCAGTTAACAACGTATATATCCTTCTAGTTTTCACTACATTCCTATTAACTGCAGTTATATGTCCCTTACATGTATTATTACACTACCCAATGTCCTTATATTGTGCAGCTGGATTTTGCTAGATCATTATATACATGAGCTGTATTATACATACAAACTGTCCAAGATGCAGATGTTACTGCAACATATTTTTAGAGTTGCTCACACACACTACTGCTATGATGGCACACTGACAGATCTACTTTCATATAATTATCTAGATATGTTCAGGTGAAAGTATCATTTATATGTTAACAGCTCCCTACATTTCTGGCAGCACACTGACATTTCTGGGGAGCACAATACCAAGCTACTCATGTGCCAGATTAACCTGTACATGCTGGCCATGAACCAACAGTTGAGGGCTGTACATATGCATACAAGATACTGGCACTCCCTTCATCCACGTTATATGGGCCTACCCAAGTGTGGGTTGACACTGCTTAATACAACACTACTATATGTAGAATGCAACAGTACAACAACATATCAAAGAAAATGACACAGACGCACTCCATGAATCATACATTTATTAAAGGATTATTACACCTTTACTTATTGGGTTAGAAGACGTTTTGAAGGCTCTCTTATTTATTTTATATAACAGTACATGCAGAAAAATTACTAACCTGCCTCATGACACAACCTTTGCAGCCTATCTTCATGGGCTTGCAGGTTCATAGCCCGGTCACCTGCAGCTGTGAATTAAATGCAGTGATATTGAGACATACCTATCCATAGTATTGACAAGCATAGCAATTCTTAACTACTTAATACAATGGCTACTTACTCAGTACTGGGGCATTAGGCATTGTATGGGATTCCTGGATCCACTGGTCTAGTTCATCCCCCCTACGTCACTTCAGGTCAGAATAATGGTGCCTGACCTGCTTACCAGTCCGAGGAACACCAGTTGCCCTGGTGAGATCACAGGAAAGACTATTCCAGGCCTCCGTTTTATATTGGGTACCCTGGTACTGGCCCTGCAGGAGTCTTTCCTCATGTTTGTGGATGAGGAGCCAAACCATAATTTTGGACTCCTGGATGCCCCAGCTTTGTGCTGTAAATCAAGTGCCTTCACCAACACCAGCCATGCTGACTGCCAAAGGAAGCTACAACCAGTTATAGCAAGTATTCCCACCTGTGGAGCTTAAATATGCTTCATTTCCTGTACTTATTTGTGATTGGCCAGTTTTGGAAAAATTCAGCTGTAGGCATGCCTGCTTAGCTGATGTTGGCAATGTTTAAAATTCCTTTGATAGGTATGTGTCTGTGGAAAGTGCACATTTGTGAAATGCTGTCATGGCTTAGTGGTTAAGTACTGTGACTATAGTACACAGTATCCTGAGTTCGAGCTCTGTCACTACTTTTTATTTTCCTGCTGGGCAGACCTGACTGGTTAAGGAACAGCAAAACAGGTGTGAGTGTGTTTACCCGACTTTGCTCAACTTTGCCCGACGTTGCTCAACATTGCACGACATTGCCCGATGTTGCCCGACATTGCGCTGGTTAACGCGGTGCACAGCTATACGCAATTGTATTTAAATATGCTCAATACTGGTACAATGTGCTTAACAGTGCTTTATATTGCTTAAAATAGGTAACTCTTGCCTCAGAATGCATAAAATTTCACCTTCACACACACATATATATATATATATATATATATATATATATATAGATATATATATATATATATTCCTTCACTACTACATTTAACATTTCAATGCTTTTTACAAAACTTATACATAAAAAATGTCAAGAAATATTTTTGTATACAGATTTCCACAGAAAATGGAACGTGCAGTAGTGGGACTCGAACCGGGAATGCCTCCTCTTTGTGCGAAGGCTCTAACCACTAAACTATCGCTATGTTGCTTAATTTGCATATATTTGTCTTATTATCCTCTTCTGGTGCCTAAGCTGCTAACTGTAGCTAAGCAATGGGCAAACCCATGCAAACCCGTGCAACTACGGGCAGCTATATCAGAAGAAAAAAAATTATTTTTATTTTTTATTTTGTAAGTTGTTTAAGATATGGAGGAGTATAGTGTTACATTGTGCACATGTGAGTGGACTCACTCATGTAACTGGAAGTTGCGGCATTTCTTCATTGCAGGGGTGTGGATTTTTGGACTGCTCGGCAGTCCAACACGCCCCCTACACTCATCCACACTCCGTGTAAGCTCCTTTAGAGTTGAGGCAGCGCGCCCTGATTAATATGCATGGCGCTCTGCCATCATACTCTTACACTGGTGCTTCCGTGTAAGACTAATCTAGTCTTACATGGAAGTTTAGTAAATCCGGGGGGGTGTTTTTGATGTTCACTTCATGGAAGTTTCTGCATATTACCTCAGCAGCAAAAAAATGCTGTTTCTGTTGGACAGTGGATTAAACTATGTTTTCACTAAGCTAGCTTAATTAATGTCTACATTTATACATTGTGTTAAATTCATTAGATGCCTTCACAATAATGTAGTCAAGTCTAATCCATTTCAGTATTGTTTCACTGCACTAATATTTTGAAACGGTGTAAGTATTACAGATTGTGTATATTTTTTTCAGTGGTTTTCCAGAAGTTCAGGTTTTACTTCCAAAGATTCATAGGTATATATTAGGCTAAAGAACACTAGAGCCCTTTTTTAGCCTGACTGTGCAACCCAAGTGTGACCTACAAACTTGATTTATATAGGGGGTGATTTACAGACTGCCTCTGTGTGTCTATCAGAGACATGGGAGCCAGATTGGGGTCCACGTTGCACTTAAATAAGGATGGGGAGGAATTCTACTTCACCTGCATGGGAGGCCTTTTCTGGAGAATGAGAATTCTCTGAAAAACATATCCATCTCTCCAACATGTCTTATTTATATCGCAAGAAAATTTTAGGCCTTTTAATCTAGTAGTTCGGATGCTGTTTGTTTTGCGGATGTGCAAAAGGTTCATCAGAACATTGTCCAGGCATCCCTTGTATGCCAGGGAATGATCACATCTCAGAAGTCTGTATGATACTGAGTAAAGAGACATGGGTTTAAGGTAATCAGTGTAAGTGATTGTGTTTACTCCCTGAATTTTTTTTAAAGAACCTTTGTGGATGTTCCAGTTGCTGTACGTGTCTGGTCTGGTACATACAGAAGGGGGCATTATACTCTATGATGGGACTGATGAGGGACGAGTACAATGGAATGATTACCTCTCTGGACCTAAATGCCATGCCCTTGATTATAAGTTGACCAATATACAAGGATTTTATTACAATCTAGGACATGTTGGTTGAGTGCTAGGTTACTGTTCATATGCATTCCCAGATCCCTGACTAGTGAATCAACTTTTAAGGGTTTTTTACTGATGACCTACATACTGGGGTGGCAAACTTCCCAAAAGTACTATTATGCTTTCATTGGTATTGAGTTTTAAGCCATGGCTTTGGCACCATGATTTTGACTATATTAGCCCTTCCTTCCTGTAGGGTGTTCTCATCTTGGAGGTATTCAATGACTGCTCACAGTTTGCAGTCATCTGCAAACATGGTTAGCAAGAGGCCTTTGACCTTGGGTTTAGCATCCAAGAAGTAGATGCCAATGAAGAGTGGACCTAACACAGAGCCCTGAGGGACTCCAGTGGTGACCACCCTGTTTGTGGAGGTGGCCTCACTGATTCTAACCTTGTGGGTCCTATCAGTGAGCCAGCTAGCTATCCACCATGTTTTAAAGGGAATTCTGCCTAGTTCCACAAGTTCGTTGACAATGACCGAGTAGGGTAGTGTATCAAATGCTTTAACCAGATCTAGGTAGGCAGTATGCACATTTCCCCTCATCCATTGCTTTAGTGAACTTTTCAAAAAAATTAATCAGATTCAGTAAGCATGACCTTCATTTGGTAAAGCCAAACTGGGATGGATGCAGTCTGAAGGTCTCCTCTGTCCTTGTTAATAATTTCAATGGTAATGCTTTCCATGTCTTTGCAAATAAGACCAGTCAGATAATAGGTCTTTAGTTTCCAAGATCAGTTAAAGGTCCTCCCTTATGAAGGGCAATGACTGTTGCAGTCCTCTATTCATGTGGAGCAAAGCCTGTATTAACAATATAGTTAAATAATGTCCAGGGGTCTTAAAGTCATATTTTAGACTACGAAAAAAGAACAAGAAGCACCACACTACACTTGAAACAAATCGCTAGTAGTGTCAGCTCCAACGAACGGTGCAGAAAGTAATGCAATGAGTAGTGTAACACTATCTGCTGGTAATCCACCGCAAAAATAAACTGCCAAAATGCCGGTAACTCCACAAACTGCTTTATTCCACAAACAGGATAAACGTTAAATGCTGCCAGCGTTTTTCGTTCTAAGTAATATCAGAACTTCCTTCCTGTAGGGTGTTCTCATCTTGGAGGGATTCAATGACTGCTCACAGTTTGCAGTCATCTGCAAACATGGTTAGCAAGAGGCCTTTGACCTTGGGTTTGGCATCCAAGAAGTAGATGCCAATGAAGAGTGGACCTAACACAGAGCCCTGAGGGACTCCAGTGGTGACCACCCTGTTTGTGGAGGTGGCCTCACTGATTCTAACCTTGTGGGTCCTATCAGTGAGCCAGCTAGCTATCCACCATGTTTTAAAGGGAATTCTGCCTAGTTCCACAAGTTTGTTGACAATGACCGATTGGCGTAGTGTATCAAATGCTTTAACCAGATCTAGGTAGGCAGTATGCACATTTCCCCTCATCCATTGCTTTAGTGAACTTTTCAAAAAAATTAATCAGATTCAGTAAGCATGACCTTCATTTGGCAAAGCCAAACTGGGATGGATGCAGTCTGAAGGTCTCCTCTGTCCTTGTTAATAATTTCAATGGTAATGCTTTCCATGTCTTTGCAAATAAGACCAGTCAGATATATATAATATATCTATATAGATATAATAGGTCTTTAGTTTCCAAGATCAGTTAAAGGTCCTCCCTTATGAAGGGCAATGACTGTTGTAGTCCTCTATTCATGTGGAGCAAAGCCTGTATTAACAATATAGTTAAATAATGTCCAGGGGTCTTAAAGTCATATTTTAGACTATTCAGGATTCTGTGATGTTATCAGGACCCATTGATGCAGTGTTCTTGTCTTTAGAGAGTACAGCCAGTACATGGTACTTAGTTATAGTTGGAGGGGTTATGTTTGAGGACATTTTTGGTGGGATGGTTGGGAATGAGAGGGGGGTAAAGATGGAACTAAATTTGTCCACTTATGGGTTTGCTGTATCACCAGCCTCAGTGAATGTGGCACCAATACCCACCAGTTCAGCACATTGCTGTGTTGTGCCCTTGAGGTTTGCGACATAGCTGTAGAAGGCCTTATAGTTATCTTTCACCTGAGAGGCCATCTTAACCTCAAAATTGGCATTGCTTGACTTAATTAACCCTCTTGGTTGTCTATTTACTTTGATGAGAGAATTTTTATCTTTACAGGAATTACCCTTCCTGATTTTTTGCCATATTTTTTTCCTTTTGTTGGGTATCCTGTTTAATTTGGGATGCCACCAGGGCGGTTTGTTTCTGAGGCTAGTCCTGTGCTTATTTCTGGTAGGTACAGCAGCCTGTATGCAGCCATTGATATGGTTGGACAGAGTTTCTGAGAGCAATTCAACATAGGCTGCTGTGTTATCGAGGGTCATTGGATTTCGACAAACCATTACTGAATAACAGGTAATTTGCCTTGGAATAGTTCCTAACTGTTACTGACTTTAATAGGATTATGGAGTTAATTTTGATTTCAAAGAGACATTTTTGTGGTGGGACCTTACCAGGGTGGATAAGACATTAGGAGGGATTCAGCATTTTCCCATATTTGTGAGCATGAGGTCCAGTATGTTGGAGCCTCTAGTGGGCATATTCACTATTTAGTCAAAGGGTGTTTGTATTTACAAAGTCTAAGAATCTCTGTGCCTGTAAACTTGAGGTTTTGTAGGATTCCCAGTGTATAGAGGGTAATTAAAGTCTCCTATGAGTAGGGCATTAGGTTGTATGGTAAGTGTCTCCATTAAGTCCATCTGAGCTTCTTGGGATATATGGAGGGTGACCTATAGCTGGCTGGGATATGGTGCTGGATTTTGTCTATGGTAATCTGCCCTTTGAGGAACTCCAGCACATCATCTTATTTGACCATCCCAGAGGTATGCTTGTTACTGATGTATACTGAAACACCTACACCTTTAGCTCTTGTCTGTGGAGTTACTAGTCTAAAAGTGTGGAAAGCACTGATGGGTTACTCTCTGCCACTTGAAACCATGTCTCAGTAACTGCACAGATGTCTATATTCTTGAGGACGTGGAGGGCTTGGAGTGAGTGTAGTGTTTTATTTTAGCTCCTAGCATTGGGCAGTAACATCTTGAAGTTCAGTTGAGGTGATTTTGCTGCTGGTAGGTTTCTCAATTTGGTATCCTAAAAAAAAGCAGTATGGGGGTGGATAAAGTTTTAGCTAGTATTCAAAAGCCTAGAGGAGAAAGGTACAAACCATCCTTGGCAAAACACTGTGGTCTGTTGGTCATGTCCTCCCAAGCTGACAAATACTGGATCTCCTTAGAATGACACCAGAAAGACAGCCAGTTGTTGAAATCAATCATTTTTGGTCATATTGTGGCATCATCCTCTGTGGTGGTAATATACTGGTCAATGCTAGGCTCATACAAGTCTGAGACACATAGTTTGAAAGCTCCACAATATTTCTCTTCATATAGTCCAGGGCGATACATTTCAGGTCATTGTCTTCATGGAGTATAATGGAATCATATTGGTGCCTGTGGTGTAATGACTTTAGCGTGTGCATGATTTGATAGATCCTGGCTCCAGATAAGCAACTAACAGCTATCTTCTCCTAGTTCAGTCTGGTTTGAGAATCATCAGTAGATCTTACAGTGGAGTCCCCTATGACAAGAGTCCTGGGAAGTATGTTTGTTTCCCTTAGGGACTTAGTGTTTGGGGCTTCACTGAGAGTGACAATATGTGTGGTGTTAGGTGTTGTTTTTTACGAGTGCCTTTGGGCTTGATGAGGCATAGCTTTGACAATGGGTCATCTAGGTGATCTCTGTTGTATAGAAAGATTGCTTTTAAGTGCCTCAGCATATTCCTCAGCATATGTTAGTCTATGTGTGTGCTATGTGAGGTAGGTGTTGTAAGTGTGATTTGAACAACCCAGGCACTTGTATGTGAGAGTTTAATCTCCAATGTAATTGTGTAAGTACACCTCTTGCATACTGCATCTGCTTATTTAAGGATTAAGTTGTTATCAGTAAATATGAGACAATTGCTACATGGTCTCAAGATGCCCATATCCACCAAGCTGGATAATACAAACCACTTAAACAGCTAGCTGAAAATTCCTTGCTGAAGGCAATTTCAAAACTGTCTTATAACAGTAGCAATGACTGGAAAAACAAATGTTTTACAAAATGACAATGAAATGGACATATAAAAGCAGGAAGCAATAGCAATCAATCAAAATAACTTAAGTGCAGTTTAGGAATCAAAGGTACTTAATTTGCCTGGATGGTACTGGATACAAGTAAAACACTTCTGGAATGCAGGCTAGGACTCCAAGCTTTGCTGAGCTCCAGAAAAATGAACAAGATACAATTTGCAGTAAAGGAGATTTACTCAAAAGCAGTATCAGTCTGCTGAGTGGGCACTCAGTATTACGGATCTATGGAAAACAATGGGTGGGAAAAATACATATATAGCTTATACAACAGTCAATAGTAGTGAAAGAGAGGAGGGAGGGACTTTGGAAATCAGATTAGCATAAGGGATAGAGGGCAGAGACCAAGCCTTATAAAACAACAACAGCAAATGGGTGGGAAGCTTGGGAATAAATAAGGAACAAGCAGGCTAATTAGAGAGATATCCAATTAAATAAAGGCAATACTGGTGCTCTTTCAGAAATTTTAGCTTAATATGTTAGGGGGGATGGGGCAGAAGTGGAATGTATGCAGGTAAATGATAAGCAGAATATAAACGCATTGAAGCACAAACTGGAGCAGAGACAATTCTCTCACTATTGAACTTCTATTACAGTTTAAGGCGCCAGACTATGCAGAAATTTACCAGTGACACTGTTTATAGAAAACAAATGCAGTCATAAATGACTAAGGTGCAAGTCTGGTAGTAGAAGTACACAGTTCTGCCACAATTGTGATAAACTACAAGACTGTGGCCCAACAATGCCTAAAATAAAAAAGGATAGCTTTTACAAGTAATTTTGCTTGTGGAAATAGAAGTTTAGAATAATGCAGAAACACAATCTTTCCACAACTGCTAGTTAAAATACAAGACAATAGTCCCCAAACAAACTAAGAAATGCAATCAGATGGAACAGAGTATAAAAGTAGAACATAATATCAACACACAGGTCACTATAAGTGCAACTTAAATATTTAAGCATTATAGAAATATTTTAGTTCTCTTTCCTTTTTGATAAAAAGCTAGTTACGTATAGTCCCACACCTCTCCAAGTCTTGTATAAAAGACACTCAGCAGGGCAGCTGTGTGCTGGAAATAGCAGGCTAGGTATAGAGGTATCCAGTCAAATAAAGACAATATTGGAGCTTGTTTAGAAACTTTAATGTGTTAAATGTGTGTGTGTGTGGAGAATGGGCAGACACAGAATGCAAGCAGGTAAATTATAAGCAGAATATAAAAGCACTTAAACACAAACTGCAGCAGAGACGATTCTCTCACTATTGAACTTACTACAGTTTAAGATAGCAGACTGTGCAGAAATTTGTCAGTAACACAGTTTATGACAAGTGCTGTAATAAATGACTAAGGCACAAATCTGGTAGCAGTACTGCAGAGTTCTGACACAACTGTGATTTAAACTACAAGACTATGGCCCAGCAAGGTTTAAAATAAAGACAGATAGCTTTTACAAATAATTCTGTTTGTGGAGTGTGAAATAATGCTGAAACACAAGCTTCCCACAGCTGCTAATTAAAATACAAGACTAAGGTCCCAGAACAAACAGAGCAGAAAAGTTCAAAGTAATATCAACACACAGGTCACTATAAGTGTGAATTAAATATTTAAGCAGAATTGAAAAAAATAACAATTTTCTTTCCTTTTTGATGAAAAGCTAGTTACTCACTCCATACCTCTCCAAGTGTTGTATAAAACACCTTAAATGTATGCTTCTCAGAGGAAGTGGATACAGCACCAAATGTTACACATAATCACACACACACACACACACACACACACACACACACACACACACACACACACACACACACACACACACACATTTTTCATGTAGGTCATCAAACCTCCTAGCTAACTAGTTAAACAATCTAGAGAACATTGTATTAGCCACAAGTGCCACGGGAGAAGTCTTAAATGCATTACCACTGAGGTTCATAGGTAATTACTGGGCTATTTGCTGTTGTGGATAATTTTAATCATAACCAATTTCTCTTGCTGAGAATCAAAGAATTATGAGGCAAATATCTTAACTATTATACCAACCCTAATTTCTCTGCTTTATTTTGGTTTTGATTTTTTGTGCATATTTGTTTATGTGAAACATAATAAAAAGTTTTAATAAAAAAGCTTTAAATGTTTTATATATTATATAGTTTAATTTGCCCAAGAAGATAAATTCTAATAAAACAAATTATTTGTTATAATATCCATATTTTCCTCTTCTGGATACTCTCAATGAAGCTGTAATAGCTGTAAAATGGAGACAGGATCAGGGCTTATCTCACATATTTTATTTTAACTCACAACAAAAATAGACAGGAAATTAAATTTAAGGCTTCATTTAATGATGAAATGTGGATTTCTTTTTTCCCGGCAGTCGGCCAGATGCTTTTATTCTGATATAGTATGGTGGAAAGCTGAGTTCACTGGCTAGTAATTTTCATTCAGTGATTTAATATGTTGCCCGAGAATGAGTCAGATAATTTGCTTCAGTGTGCACTGTTTAGTGTGTTTCTTCAAAGTCTATTTTTATTTGTGGATTGGGAAAAGTCTGGAAACATGATTTCATGAAAAAATGGAATTTAATATGACTTTTTTGGATCAGAATAAACACGTAATTTAGACTGCATACTTAACATGTGTTTTTTGTTGTGTGGATGGTTTGCTTGGAGAACATACTCATGATACCAGTGTACTGGGCATTAAATTAGCACATCATGGCTGTGTTCATGTTTGCATGACCTGCAAAGTTACTGTAGATGTTACTACATCACAGCTGTTTTTTTTTTTCATTTGTATTTTATGGAGCAATTTGTTTAGCTAGGCTTCAGTAGTGTTCCTTTTTCATGTGAGACCCAGGAACTAAGAACTTCACATAAACCTCACTTAACGTACAGTGACATGCAGCAGTACACAGTCACAACTTATGGCATCTATAAAGATGTGTAGTTGGGATTTAAAAGCCAAAGCAGTTTATGCTCAGATGTAATGGATGAATAGCTGTACATGTACAGACATAATGAATACATACTTGTTTATGATTGTATTGGTGTATTTAGTTAAAAGCGTATAACATGCAACAGTCACAGATACAGAGGATATATAAAGCAGCTTCATTTAGGATAGTAGCATCCATACTGCCAGGAGTACATTACTTAAAAAATACAGCAGCATATATAACATGAAACAGCTAAAATCAACAAGTAAAGCAGATGATGACACTGAATGTTGGTAGTGTAAGCCTAGCAGGTGTCAAATGACAGCAGCATGGTGGAGGGTGGATGTGATAGAAAAGTGAGAGACAAATACTTATCAAGATTCTAACAAGACAAATCTGCATCAGTTAAAAGAAGGAGAGGTCATGTATGTGGGTGTGTGTGTGTGTGTGTGTGTGTGTGTGTGTGTGTGTGTGTGTGTGTGTATGTGTGTGAAGAGCTGGAGGACTTTTGTGGGAATGCAGGGTGCTCACTGTAATTCTTAGAGGTGCTGTTAGTATTCTATTACAGCAAAGCAAGTCAAGAAAGCCTCCCAGAGCATATTCAGTATCTGAGAAGGTGGTGGTGAGCACAAAGATATAGGATGGTGGATACTGAGAAACAGATGACAGACTGAAGAATGTTTGCTGACGACCACCTGTACTTAAATACCAAAAGGAAGAACGAAAACCCCTTTAAACTAAACTGGAGAGAGGACAGACAGGTGGTGTCACAAAAATGCAAGAGAAAAAGTAGCAAAAGGTATGGAGAAAGGGTGTGATGAGAGCTACAGGGGTGGGTCTTCAGGAGGCATAGATTAACTTGGAAATAAACTGTCATGTTACTTAATCTCAAAAGCCTGTAGAATACAATAACTCAGCTATATACAGAACTAAGCAAGGGAGGTAGTACTATTCCTGTTGTAATAAAATGTAATCTACATGGACAAGGTGAGATGCATCATCACTATGATATAAGCTACATTGTTAGAAATGGATGAATACTTGGGGTGTTGTTTCCAGAAGTAAGGTAAAACAGGCACAGTACAATTAGAGAAGATGAAGTACATGAAGTACAAGGAAGGGAACATGGAAATGTTGATGCTGAGACTGGAAGCAGTAGCTGGGGAATCATTTTGGGTCACCATACCATGTAGGGCATCAGGTGAACAAAGTATTGAATGAAGAAATACTTATAGGACACCTAGAAGACAGATGAAGAAAACAAGTCTTGACACTGGGGACCTTGATCTTCTAGCTGTGACTTCAGGTCTCAATGTTGTTATTTTGTGAAGTACAGAGGATAGAAGGAAGTAATCAGCAAAATAGGGGACACAGGCACATTTAATAATTAATCATTCTACAGTGCACCTTGAAATCCTTGTGGTTGATTTAGGGGTGTGAAGGATGAGGAAGACAGAGGCCTGGAACTCTAGGCTTGCAGACTGTTATATTAGCCAAGGAAGTAAGACATTTCTTAGCAGGATGTGAAGGGATGTGATAGGATGGTAAAAACCGAAGCTGTGAAATGTATAAAGATACAGATACATAGCAATGCAAGGAACCATGCCTAGAAAGGAAAGTTTGTCATGAAGCATAACCTTTAAACACAAAATTCTTATGAGTAACAGGATGAATAAAGCTTTCAGTTTTAAGCAAATACTTGCAATAATTATAGTTATAGCATGGAAAGGTGTCCTTCATCACTGATGTTAAAGATGTAGGTGTATAAACATTTTATGCTGTAATATACGTTACAATGATCGACAATTCTTGAGAGTAAAAAAGGAGTAACCCCAACAATATATTTGTTTCATTGGTCATCAAAATGGGTCAATTCCATTTAAAAATATCACGTGTATAATTCATTTCTTTAGAATATGTCACAATAACTCCTAAAAGTTTAGCTGGATTCTGGTCACCAAAGGATGTCACTGCCTGACCAGATCCTGAGCCTGTATGACAGAATGGAACAGCAATCGATTTCTAGGGCTCAAAACTTCAACAATAATAGAATCAACAACAATAATATTGTAGCCTTTCTGCAGAAACATCATCTTAACTTTGCTAAAAACTACATTGAGATCTAAGATACCACTTGTAAGTTTAGATGCTCACAAATGCTGGCCTCTAAGGACATTCCTGAAAAATTATGTGGAGTACGGAGGCTAGTTGTGCAGGGAGGCCTGACCAGCACTGCCACATCCAGACTATAAGAGGTAGGAGGAAGCTTGGTATCATAAAGAAATGAAGCTATGAATGGGGAACTTGGGGCAGATGTAGAAATGTCAGCAATATGGCTGCAATTAAAACATAAGCTGAGGATGCCAATTAATGAAATGGCGCAATGCCTGGGTTAGTCATTATATTGGGTATTGAGAGAGCTGTCACTTGCTTTAAATGCCTTTTACAGTCCTTTAGGGATTTTCCCTTGCTCCACTGGTGTAGTCAGGAGATGGTACTATGTCACAATACTGATATTACATACATGATAGTGAGGATTCACAAAGGGGCTGTTTACTTTTATTTTAGCTGGTCTGATTCCTGCAAGTAAAAGAAATAATTTTACATTGTAGACTAGCAAAATTCCTGGCCTGCAAGGTAGCATATGAGACAAAGCCCTGTACTTTAAGCACTAGTACATGTGTATGTTTTTGTGTACAAGTGTTTTCACACTTGGCAGTACATGGGTGGGCTGTGCCAAAGTGGTCCATGACCAGATATACTATGTCCTTGGACTTTGGCACCTCCATTGCAGGTGATACATAACATGTCCCTAGAATTGACATAGCCTTTGCTACTTTTCTGTGCTTAGTAAAGATCTTTAGAACTATGTAGTCTGTATGGTAGAACAAAAGCTTCAGTCATGAATGCTACTGGCTTTCCAAAATTGAGAAATTCATATTGGCAAGGGAAGTACATCTGTTGCTTTTTAATTAGCTGGAGTTTATAATTCATATTTGATGGAGGTTTAATGTTATTATCAGATTTTTTTCTTCAGCACTGGCTTGAGCGTGAGCAAGTGATGCTTATCCACACTTTAGGCCAGAATGACAAAGCAGCCATATGCAAATAGCTGCAGTGATCAAAGTGTAGTCATATGCTAATGTGTGACTTCAGAAAATCGGTGCCATTAAGTAAACAGTGATTCCACTGTAAGTGGTACCACTAAGTATCTAGTGCATGCATTTCCAAACCTGCAGGCCTCATGTTTTAGGAGGCTGCTCTTGCAGCAGTCTTCACCTCTTAGCAACTTTGTCTGGTTTTTCAGTTACCTGGTTGCAGCTATTCCTTCAGTAACCCTTCTCTCCTGATAACTGCAGATCACACAAAGATTGCTGTTAGTGGACCACGTGCACGTAGCTTTAAGCTCATCCATACAATATTTCTTTCTCATCCTGATTGTCACCTTTTACATTACAGGCTGTTATGTATGGAGAAGAGGGATCTGAACTAGTCAGGCTGATATCAGCGTAGTTTACATATCTATCAGTGTTCTGCATATTACTGTCCTGTATCTATTCAACAGCTAGGTAGGGCATTGTCTTGAGAGACACTTGTTCATAGGTTAGGTTCATAGGTAGGTACCTGGCTATCTGCCCAAAGGCATATATTAGCCCAGCCACATTGTGCGGTATTCACCGCCCCTTTGGTTAGTTCCCTAGGCCCTTGATCTAGCAGCTAGTACCCTTGGCCCCTATTTAGTAGAGCTGTTGGTATGATCCCTGGTGTGAACTTTCTGTTACCCATCCACTCATCAAGGTTCCTCTTGAAGAGTGATAGTGAGGGGCTCTGTCTTATGTAGATCGGGACATTGTTCCATAGCAAGGGAAGTCTTTGCGAAGGGAATCTATCCCTCCAGCATGTTCTATTCATTGTTGTGCTGAGGTTTATATCCCTAGAGCATGTAGCTTGAGTGGATTTGGTTTTGCTAAGATGGAGCATGTTCAACAGTTCTGGGTTGGACATGGCTCTGTATGTTAGACAGAGATCGCCTCTGAGAAGGTGGTATGCAACAGAGAAAAGCCTTAGTTTTTTCAATCGTGCTGCATAGGGAAAATGTTTGAGGCCAGTAATCCTCTTAGTGAGGTACCTCTGTGGTCTCTCCAGCTGCTGGAGATGCCTAGCCAGGTACATTCCAATTGGTGCATTGTACTCAATAATGGGTCTGATGAGGGAAGAGTAGAGGGGCACTGCTACATCCTTAGATCTTGATGCGAACCCTTTTGTGATCAGATGGGTCGCATTGAAGGATTTTCTAACCACCTTGACAACATGGTTATCAAAGGAAAGCTGACTGTCTACTTGGGTCCCTAGATCACTTATTACTTCTTCAGATTTCAGGGGGTTACCTCCTATGTGGTAGTTCGTGGGTACTCAGTTTTTTCCAGAGGGGATTACTACGCATTTTTTAGCATTTAGCTTGAGACCATGGCTTTGACACCATGCATCAGTTTCATTAAGGCCTTTCTGGAGGATATCCATGTCGGCCGGAGACTCTATTATAGCATCCAGTTTGCAGTTGTCCGCAAACTTGGTCAGCCACAGCCCTTCAGTGCTTGCCTGTACTTCTGAGGAGTATATGCCAAACAGGAGGGGCCCCAGGACAGAGCCCTGAGGCACACCACTTGTTACTGGTCTGGATTTGGACATAGATCCTGCTACTCTTACTTTGTGGGATCTGTCTGAGAGCCAGTTTGTGATCCATCTTGTGACATAAGGATTTATGCCCAGGTTGATGAGTTTATCAATAAACCCAAATGGGGAATGGTGTCAAATGCTTTAGCAAGGCCAAGGTAAGCCGTGTGTACCTCCATTCTCTTATCTATAGCCTGAGTAACTGTCTCAAAGAAGTCCACCAGGTTCAGGAGGCATGATCTTCCCTTGACAAAGCCAAACTGTGTGGGGTCAAGTGTTTGGAGGTTCCCAATCTCTCCATTTATGAGTTCCATAATGATTCACTCCATTACCTTACAGATCAGACTGGTCAGGCTTATTGGTCGGTAGTTCTCAGGGTTGGTTGTGGGCCCACCCTTGTGCAGCAGAACCACTGTTGCTGTGCACCATTCTATGGGCACATATCCTGTCGAGAGGCTGAGACAGGATGCGGGGTTAATTCATTTTGGAGCTTGCGTATGACACAGCCCGGGACACCATCTGGTCCCATGGAGGCAGTGTTTTTAGCTTTAGATAGAGCCTTATTAACCAATGTATCAGTAATAATTGGAGTTACACAATCCCCTGGAATAGTAATAGACCCTGTAGGTGGTGGTGGGGGAATTTGCACTGAACCTGTCAGCCAAGATGTTGGCAATGTCAGTGGGGTCAGTGTATTTTGTTCCATTTTGTACTAGCTCAGAACAGACCTGAGAGTTGCCATTTAGGTTTTTGACGTAGCCATAGAAGGCCTTATGGTTATCCTTGGCATCCTTGGCAACTTTCTTTTTGAAATTGGCTTTAGTTGACTTGATGAGGGCCCTCAATTTCTTACTAGTGCTGATCAGGGATGATTTTTCTACTTGAGATTTGGCCTTCTTTTGTATAAGTCCCCTCCTTTTATTGTATAGTTTGCTTATGGCCAGGGTCTACCAGACCGGTTTCCTCTTGCTTGAGGAAGGAGTCTTGGTTTTATTTGGGATAGCACGGTCCATGCAATCCTGAAGATGTATATAGAGTGCCTTGGTGTAGGATTCTGCATCCTGGATATCATATCCTTCTGCAAGGCAATAGTGAAGCTTTCCACTTCTGACACAAGTAGTTTGAAGTTTGCTTTGGAAAGGTTTTTTACAATGGTTTCTTTGTCTGGGGGAGGTGGAGGGGTGAGGATGTCCGGGGTTATCAGTTTGTGGTCTGATCTGACCAGAGAGGGAGTGATAATGAGTGTGGTACAATGGGCACCCATATTTGTGATGACTAAATCCAATATGTTGTCCCCTCTAGTGGGAGAACATACCAGTTGTTCAAGGGCATTTGAATTTATAAATTCTATGAACCACTGGGCATAGGAGTTAGAACTTTGGTAGGTCACCCAGTCTATACCAGAGTAATTGAAATCACCCAAAATTATGGTGTTGGGTAGGACCTTTATATTTTCCAATGCCTCAAGGAATGCTGAGTGAGCATCTTGGGACATGGTGGGCAATCTATAACAGGCTATGACTTGAAATGTGGTTTTGCCTGCTGATAGTTGCGCATGGATGATCTCTGGGGCATCATGCTGCGCCACTAACCTGGAGATGTGGGTATCCTTGATGAATATGAATACACCTCCACCCTTTGTACTGCGATCCAGTAACTGAGGCCGAAAGATATGATATGAATTGTAACTTGGTAGTGTTGGGGTGCTCTCTGGAGCCTTGAACCAGGTTTCCGTCACTGCACAAACATCAATTTTCTCCATACTGAGGAGTGCCTCGAGTGCTTGCATTTTGAGGTTGAGACTTGGGCACTGAGTAGCATTACCCTTAGTTTTTGGTTACCTGTACTGGTTATGGTGGTTAGTTTGTCCTTTGAGCCTTGCCTAAAAAAGACACTATGGGGACGGCAAGAGCCTTGGCCAGTAT
The DNA here is from genome assembly GCF_019279795.1 of Protopterus annectens. Taxonomy (NCBI): domain Eukaryota; kingdom Metazoa; phylum Chordata; order Ceratodontiformes; family Protopteridae; genus Protopterus; species Protopterus annectens. The sequence continues at coordinate 67,856,978 of NC_056729.1, read as the reverse complement.
TTTAAAGCCTAGGGGTGACAGGTGCAAACCATCTCTGGCAAAACAGCGAAGCTTGTCTATCATGTCATCCCAGGCACACAGAAACAAATTACATAAGACAATGTTTTTCAGATTCTCTTGTTAGTGCAAGTGGACAGCTCAGCATCAGGAAATCTAGACTCATTAAAATGACATGGAATGGATCCTACACTTTAGTGAACAGAAGTATTATGTAAACACATAAAATGTACTTGGTGACTACTAAACACTCATCTTTACATTTGATGGGAGTTGTTTATAGTTTCCCCCTAATGACATGCTGTTTTACTTGATTTCCTCTTTATATCTTGCCCTTCCTCCTTCCATCCATCAATCCATTTTCAGTATCCACTTTCTCCACTCCAGTGTCAGAAGAGCCAGCACCTATTCTGCCGAGTAATGAGTCTAGGGCAGAAAGCAGTCCTGGATGCCATGCCAGGATGTCACAGGATTCACACTCACACATGTACCTAGAAACATTTCAGAGCATTGCCAGTTCACCTACACTCGTTTCTGAAATATGGGGAAAGCAGAGACTCTGACAAATAAATCATACAGACATAGGAAATAGATGAAAACTCTGCACAGAAAACACACCAACTTAGTGACTAACTGTGGAAAGCCAGCCTAGGCTGGTAGTCCACCATGTGTGAAATTCTACAGTGAAACTAAAAGTGTAGAAAAAAAGGTAAATAAGAAAAATGCTCATATTTGTTTCCTGCTAAATGCACAGAAACACAGGCATATGCAAACACACAGACACACAGAAGACACATGCGCACATGCAAACACATACAAGCAGAATCAGAACCGATGGATTATCTCTTCCCTTAACACATTACTTTTCCTATATATGAGAACTTGACAACATATTGTAATTATTACTTGGTAACACTGCAGCGATAACTACTGTGGGTCTATTACACTGCATAGTTTATAAATCTACACAAAAGTTTGCATATTTGAATCCTTATGCAATTGTGCTCCAAATTGCCCATGGGTGTACATGCAGTATGTGAGTGACTGTGGGTGTATGCACTGTGCATCCTGCTATAAACTGGCATCATAATCCAGAATTAGTTTCTCTGTCCTGTCCTCAGTGAGTGCTGGAATGGGCCTTGGGTCTTCACAACCCTGAACAAGATAAAGCTGCAGTTAGAGAATGTATACATGAACACTTCTGAGGTAGATACTCACATGTGTTTCCTGGTTCTAAAACTGTGTTAGGTTAAATGTAAGTTGTTCCTGATGAAATTACAATCAGCAGTTGCAGTCTTCAGGAATGTTTAGAGTAAGTGTAATTGCTCTAATTCCGTGTATTGCCTTTACTCCAAGGTGCAGCAGTCCTGGAATTAGAAAATATAAGTAGCAGGAGGTGCAGCCCTTCTGCCATTTCAGGGGGGTAGAAGTCTCCCTGCTAAAATGATTTAATGGCATTATAGGAAGTTTCAAGACTTGCTATACTTTTTTTGCCTTCCAGGTTTTACTTTTTGCTGTTGTGTGAATCATAATTACCAGTCAAATTATTTTCACAGGGAGCTGGCTGTGCATGTGTTTAGTGATGCATTTTGGGTATTCAAGTAAGACTGCAGCTGACAGTACAGCCACCTTGATGATATTTGCATGCAAATTATGTGTCGTTGAACACATTTGCAGTTGTACCTTTCTTTTATAATTTACATTTCTCTATAGATTTCAAAACCTATGCAGTGAAATAAACTCACACCAGCCATTACCACCTTACTGTTAGTAATTACTGATTACCTGCGGTTGCACTAGCCATTCCCACCTTACTGTTAGTAATGACTGATTACCTGCTGTATCACCTGACTGTTAGTAATGACTGATTACCTGCAGCTGTACCAGACATTACCACCCCACTGTTAGTAATTACTGATTACCTGCAGTTGCACTAGCCATTACCACCTCACTGTTAGTAATTACTGATTACCTGCAGTTGCACTAGCCATTACCACCTCACTGTTAGTAATTACTGATTACCTGCAGTTGCACTAGCCATTACCACCTCACTGTTAGTAATTACTGATTACCTGCAGTTGCACTAGCCATTACAACCTCACTGTTAGTAATGACTGATTACCTGCAGTTGTACCAGACATTACCACCCCACTGTTAGTAATTACTGATTACCTGCAGCTGTACCAGACATTACCACCTCACTGTTAGTAATTACTGATTACCTGCAGTTGCACTAGCCATTACCACCTCACTGTTAGTAATTACTGATTACCTGCAGTTGTACTAGCCATTACCACCTCACTGTTAGTAATTACTGATTACCTGCGGTTGCACTAGCCATTACCACCTCACTGTTAGTAATGACTGATTACCTGCAGTTGCACTAGCCATTACCACCTCACTGTTAGTAATTACTGATTACCTGCAGTTGCACTAGCCATTACCACCTCACTGTTAGTAATTACTGATTACCTGCAGTTGCACTAGCCACTACCACCTCACTGTTAGTAATGACTGATTACCTGCAGTTGTAACAGTCATTACCACCTCACTGCTAGTAATGACTGATTACCTGCAGTTGCACTAGCCATTACCACCTCACTGTTAGTAATTACTGATTATGTGCAGTTGCACTAGCCATTACCACCTCACTGTTAGTAATTACGGATTACCTGTGGTTGCACTAGCCACTACCATCTCACTGTTAGCAATGACTGATTACCTGCAGTTGTACTAGCCATTCCCACCTTACTGTTAGTAATTAGTGATTACATGCAGAAGCACTTGCCATTACCACCCCACTGTTAGTAATTACTGATTACCTGCAGTTGCACTAGCCACTACCACCTCACTGTTAGTAATTACTGATTACCTGCAGTTGCACTAGCCATTACCACCACGCTGTTAGTAATTACTGATTACCTGCAGTTGTACTAGCCATTACCACCTCACTGTTAGTAATTACTGATTACCTGCAGTTGTACTAGCCACTACCACCTTACTGTTAGTAATTACTGATTACGTGCAGTTGCACTAGCCATTACCACCTCTCTGCTAGTAATTATCGATTACCTGCAGTTGTACTAGCCATTACCACCTCACTGTTAGCAATGAACGAACAGAGAACCACTGGCCAAGACCCGGATTTCTGGAACTGAATGTTGCACCAACAAAAACTAAACGACAATTTTACCTAGGTTTCGTCATTAATGAACAGACTTCTTCAGAAACTAACATCTCTCAAACCCACTCCAACAATATATGTTCACACGTTTATACACCCACCTACATTTTCATTAATCAATTAATGTATTAATTAACTAGTTAAAGCTATATGCTTCTACACTTTAAAAATATATATATTATTGAACATAAAATACACACTTTAAACTCTGATCTAACACACGCTGTTACATAAATCCCAAACATTCATAAATTTACAGTCCTTATAAAAACATAACATTTTTTAAAAATGTATATATATATGTATCAATGTTTTAAACTAATATAATTAATACAGATCATCCCCACATCATTATAAACATTTGTAACTCTGTTAAAATTAAATTTAATTTTATTTAAAAATATTGGGATATATCTCATTAGAATATAGCCCAATAATCATACAATTGATCATCCTAAAATGTGTTTTCATTTCAAAATGGTGATCATACTGATATTGTCATTGATGCCCGGAAATACTGTAGCATTTAATCTTAACTGCCATTTCATTTCACATATATCCAAATGCACGTCCAAGACAGCACCCTGACAATCTTTTTTAATATGCTGTAATATACAAAACTTGAATTTGTGCTCTGGATACTGCTCAATATGTCTAACTAAAGCATTGGTATTTTTGATATGCCTAATATCTAATATATGTTCACTAATCCTTTCTCTAATTGTTCTACAAGTTTTCCCTATATAAAAAGCCAAACAATCTTCACATTTTGCCATGTAAACAACATTTTTGGTATAACAATCAAAGTGCCCATATATACCAATGGACACACCCACAACATTTATTTTTTCTCCGGTGACCAAGATGTACTTACATATACTACATCTACCACAGTTAAAATTACCCTTCCTTCGATTCGTATTGCCAGTCTCATTAGCACAACTACCCCCCATTTCCAATAACTGCTTAAATGACTTCCCTTTTCTAAATACATTTTTTGGGACCTTACTCAACTTTCCCCATACATTGCTATCCAATTTTAACAGCCTTCAATTGTTGTGTATAATGCTAACTATATGTTCAGCATCATAATTATAAGTGGTTATGAAAAACATTGATTCACTCATTTCAGTATCAGTATTTATTATTTCATTTCTCAATTCCACTATCGGATGCGTGTCCACTTGGTGACCCCCATTTTCATTCATTGTCAATATTGGCCTATAAAGTCCATTACCACCCCACTGTTAGTAATTACTGATTACCTGCAGTTGCACTAGCCACTACCATCTCACTGTTAGTAATTACTGATTAACTGCAGTTGCACTAGCCATTACCACCTCACTGTTAGTAATTACTGATTACCTGCAGTTGTACTAGCCATTACCACCTCACTGTTAGTAATTACTGATTACCTGCAGTTGCACTAGCCATTACCACCTCACTGTTAGTACGTACTGATTACCTGTGGTTACCATAACCATTGCCACCTCACTGTTAGTAATTACTGATAACCTGCTGTTACCATAACCATTACCACCTCACTGTTAGTAATTACTGATTACCTGCAGTTGTACTAGCCATTACCACCTCACTGTTAGTAATTACTGATTACCTGCAGTTGTACTAGCCATTACCACCTCACTGTTAGTAATTACTGATTACCTGCAGTTGTACTAGCCATTACCACCTCACTGTTAGTAATTACTGATTACCTGTGGTTGCACTAGCCATTACCACCTCACTGTTAGTAATTACTGATTACCTGCGGTTGCACTAGCCATTACCACCTCACTGTTAGTAATGACTGATTACCTGCAGTTGTACCAGCCATTACCACCTCATGTTAGTAATTACTGATTACCTGTGGTTGCACTAGCCATTACCACCTCACTGTTAGTAATTACTGATTACCTGCAGTTGTACTAGCCATTACCACCTCACTGTTAGTAATTACTGATTACCTGCAGTTGTACTAGCCATTACCACCTCACTGTTAGTAATTACTGATTACCTGCAGTTGCACTAGCCATTACCACCTCACTGTTAGTAATTACTGATTACCTGCAGTTATACTAGCCATTACCACCTCACTGTTAGTAATTACTGATTACCTGCAGTTGTACTAGCCATTACCACCTCACTGTTAGTAATTACTGATTACCTGCAGTTGTACTAGCCATTACCACCTCACTGTTAGTAATTACTGATTACCTGCAGTTGTACTAGCCATTACCACCTCACTGTTAGTAATTACTGATTACCTGCAGTTGCACTAGCCATTACCACCTCACTGTTAGTAATGACTGATTACCTGCAGTTGTACTAGCCATTACCACCTCACTGTTAGTAATTACTGATCACCTGCAGTTGTACTAGCCATTACCACCTCACTGTTAGTAATTACTGATTACCTGCAGTTGTACTAGCCATTACCACCTCACTGTTAGTAATTACTGATTACCTGCAGTTGCACTAGCCATTACCACCTCACTGTTAGTAATTACTGATTACCTGCAGTTGTACTAGCCATTACCACCTCACTGTTAGTAGTTACTGATTACCTGCCGTTGCACTAGCCATTACCACCTCACTGTTAGTAATTACTGATTACCTGCAGTTGTACTAGCCATTACCACCTCACTGTTAGTAATTACTGATTACCTGCAGTTGTACTAGCCATTACCACCTCACTGTTAGTAATTACTGATTACCTGCAGTTGCACTAGCCATTACCACCTCACTGTTAGTAATTACTGATTACCTGCAGTTGCACTAGCCATTACCACCTCACTGCTAGTAATTACTGATTACCTGCAGTTGCACTAGCTATTACCACCTCATCTTAGTAATTATTGATTACCTGCAGTTGTAG
>NC_056729.1:67635922-67845922 GCF_019279795.1 Protopterus annectens | reverse complement strand
CCCTTCCTCCCATCTATTGCAATTCACTCAAACCTATCTCTTCTAGTATTATTCCTATAAAGTATTTAATCCATTTCCCACAAATCCCTACCAGACATTCTGTTTTTCACTATTTCTTTGTGTTATATACACTTGTAAAGTATATACCATGTAATCTCATGCATTGAAATATTGTATTCTCTAAACTATCTGATTGCATCTTGAAACAATGTTAGGATCTTTTTTCTTGTATCTAATGTATTGTATCATTATATGGTATTATCTGTTAATGAATGTACTGGAGCTTTTCTGCCTGGGCCTCCACTGAAAATGGGTCCCTGACCCAGTCGGACCATCCCAGTTACCAAATGTCAATCAATCAATAAATAAATCTGTGGGAAGCCAGGGAATGATATGTGCATATTCCCCTTCTCTCTTTTAAGTAGTGCATTTTTCACATAATCTTGAAGCCCACTAGGACACTAGCAGCACAAGAAAGAGCCCATAGGTGTCTGTTTAATGTCTGAATCGAACAGCACATTCAACTACTATAGTCTTCTGCCTTAAGCTATTCTCATATTCCACTGGTACATAACTACATGGGGCTAAAACCTGCACTACCAGCTGTAATGCACTGTTATCTGTGCATCACTTACTGTTCCATGAACAGCAAGCTGGTGGCATTTTAGCAAATCTGTAGGTGACACAGTGGTGTATTTGTGAACACTGTTACTTCACAGTACACGATTCCCAATCTTAGTCATTGGCTGGGGTGCGCCATTATATGGTCTGCATGTTCTCCTTCTGTGCACAGGGGTTTTCCCGAGGGATGTTCCTGTTCAAGATTGTTTTTCTGCTTTCTACCTATTGCCTGTTGGAATGAGTGCCAGCTTACAATAAATAGGATAAAACAAGTTCTTAAAATAATAAGTGCAAAACCACCAATATCTCAAACTTCCGCCCCATTGCTCTGCTCTCACCAATCTTCAAAATCCTAGAAAAATGCGTCCACCTCCAACTTATGCCTTTTCTGACCCAAAACCAACTTCTTACCCCTAGCCAGCATGGTTTCCGCCCAGGCCATAGCACTATAAATGCACTACTCTCCTTCTTAGAAACTGTCAATCAAGCCCGAGATTCTGGACACCTTAGTGTCTACAGTTCTCCTCCTTCTCTCTAAAGCATTCAATACTGTTTCCCATAAACACCTTCTCTATCATCTCTCAAACCTACATCTCTCACAAAATACTTTATCCTGGTTCTCTAGTTACCTGTCAGATAGATCTATGGTGGTTAAATGGAAGAACACCACCTCTACCTTCTTACCTATTCCAACTGGTGTACCATAGGGGTCCATCCTCGAACCTATGCTTTTTAACATCTTTATCAATAACTTTCACTCTGCTGTTCCTGACACCAAAGTCATTCAATGTGCAGACGACTCAACTTTAGTCTGCTCTGCCTTAAACCTCCCTAAACTGCTGTCTAAAACCCAAACTACTTTCTCAACTACTGAGAATTGGATGCACCAAAATCACCTCTTCCTCAACGCAAATAAATCTAAAATACTACTATTCCCTCCCTCAAAGACTTACTCTTATGACAAAAGTGCATTCAAAGTCCTTAGCCAAACCAACTCACCTGTAGAAGTGGTTCCTTTCGCCAAACTTCTTGGCATTACTATAGATGAACACCTCAAGTTTGATATCCATATTCAACAAAATATAAAGAAAACCCACCAAAAGTTAGGTATGCTATACAGGAACAATCACTTCCTCTCCAACTCTACTAGGCATACTCTGGCCACTACATACCTTCTTCCTTCCTTATTATACGGAGCCCCTCTTCTAACTAACCTGACCTCTTCCATCACCTCTAGACTAGAAAACTGCTATAATAAAATCTCTAAATTTGCCACCAAATCCAAAATTTCCACCATCACTGCCTTACCCTTCAATCTCTGAATTGGCAAGAACTCACAAATTACCTAGACTACCTCCAACTTACCACTGCACACAGACTTGTATTTCACCCAACAACATGTCCTGCTCTAACAAATATCCTTCCCCCCTACACCCCAAATAGAACTCTCAGATCTGAACCCCAAAACTTAATTACTATCCACAAACCTAAATGACCTGCTGGCCGACTTCTCCTTTCTTTCTCACTAGGCAAGAAATGGAATTCTCTCCTTTCCACACTAAGGACAATATCAAACTCAGAAAACTTCAAAACCCAGCTCTTCACATACCTGTCCTCCAAATGGAAATGTACCTGCTTTCACCCTACCTAATTCTGTTTAAGTAAATGCCCCTGGGAGGATTTTCCTCCTGGGTTCCTTAGCTGTCTATAACTCCCATAGCTATTTCTTAAGAGTGTACCCAAGCTCTCTGCAACTCCTATAGCTACTCCACACACAATTTCAACTTTGTAAATACTGTAAATAGCTTCTTACTTTAAATAAATGTATGTAAAGTGCTTCCTTACTTTAAATGTAAGAATGTATGTCTAACTGAAGCTGTACAGTATAACCCTTAAGATCTATCACAATGGATTTTGTTGCTTATGCTTGATATTGAATGTACATATTTGTAAACGGTACTTCATACTGTATCTTTTAAACTTTTGTATCTTTACTGTATTATGTATTATGGAGCTTTTCTCCCCGGGCCTCCACTGAAAACAGGCACATTTGGGCCCAGTGGACTTCCCTGGTAATCAAACTGGAAATAAATAAATAAATAAATAAATACATTATGTCAACAGCAAACTGATCTTTCTTTATACAGTATGTAGTTATATGGAAATTATATTCATGTTTTTTTTTGTGTTGACTGTATCTTGAAATGTGCTGATCCTTTTCAAACTTAAGCACACTTGTTTTATATGTGTGTGTGTGTGTGTGTGTGTGTGTGTGTGTGTGTGTGTGTGTGTGAAAGCTGTAACACACCTAGCACTGCCACACAGGAAGACAGCAGCTTTAAAAGCCGTTACAACTTTCTCCTTAACACACTTTTGTTCTTTGTGTGGCAGTGTAAAGTGTACTACAGCTTTTTAAATTGTGAAATTTCTGCCAGCACTTTTCTTTGGAGGATGCTGTGTATATACTGCAGGTGAGGCTCAATCATAGCAGCTTTTAAAGGTGCACAACAAACGAAAGTTTTGAAACCTGTTATAATTGGGTCTTGTGGAAATGTAGATTGCAGCTGTCTCATTGTTCTGCTGATTTTCGAGAGTAACCAGTGTGCTCAATTCCTTTTATTTTTTATTTGATTCAGTTTTAATTTTTGGGTCCGGTTTAAGTTTATCACACAGAGTAAAAGCAGAACTGAGTTTATGATGGGAGATCCTTTATGAATAGATCAGTGATGAAACCGTGAAGGCAGGAGCATCACATTCTGCAGCGCTGAAACCAAAAATGTAACCAACAAATTAAAATAATACCCCTCTTCAAACCCCTAATTTAAGTATACTAATTCCTTGTGTGTATAACTACAGAGAAAGGACAGACACCATGGAAGAGAAACAGAGTTTCTGCTGCCCATCCAGAGAGGCAGTCTGTAGAAAACATTGTACATAGTTTCTGTTGCCCATCCAGAGAGGTAATCTATAGAAAACATTGTAGTAAAACTACAAATGCATTTTAAAAACTACAAAGACAAAAAACTCCACACTCACTCACTGCTGGTCCCTGCAAACCAGGAATCAGACAGCACTGAGTAGGACTATTGAAAAGCACAGCTCACCGAAAGAATACTAAGAACACCTACTCACTGCTGCTGATGTTTGATACTACTGGTTGGATCATTATTGACCTGAGCAAATAAACTACAATTAAACAGTGTGCCCCTATATTCAGCTTACAGATTAATTTGTTTGTGATGCAGTCAATGTGTACCTTTCAACTGTCCAGATTTTCGCAGAATGTCCAGATTTTTGCTTCATATTTTTGGTCTGTTCCTCATAGGATTTGTGGTTTTTTGACAAATCAATGAGGATTGAAGTCAGTAAATAATGGCATATAATATATCTGTCAGAAAATGCATGCTAGCACAAATCCTGTTATTCTAACAACTTTCAAAATTTATAAGGGCAATATTTAAAATCTGTCCCTATTTTTGGCTTTTACCCCCCCCCCCCATTATTTTAGGCTTTGTCCAGATTTCATGTGCTAAGAGGTTGAGAGATCTGAGTCAGTGTTTGGCAAGGACATTTTTTACATGTTCATAGAGCAACTCTGATGTGCAGGTAATCAATAATGTGTTTTATTAATTTTCCTTGCTCACTTTATAAATATCTATCACACCTGCATCTCTCTCTGTTTATCTGCATACATCTATATCTTATTTATTTTTCTTATTTATGCCATTTGTTTACCGGGAAAGTCCACTGGGCTGAACAGAGCCCCTTTTCAGTGGAGGCCCGGGGAGAAAAGCTGCAATACACTAATATAATAAATACATTTTAGTACAGAGGTGGCTACCACAAGGTAGTTAGACTATTTACAAAAATTATAACAATACAAACAAAGGCAAAAAAGAGAATGCAATACAAACAAAGGGAATAAAGTGATACAAGTTGCAAAACTGCAAAATGCAGGAACAAAATGGAACAAAAGACAGAAACAGGTGATTTAAAAGGAAGCAATAACCATCAAGTCAAATAAAAGCTAAAGTAGCAGGAAAAGAGCTTGTGTGTGGAAAGGCTGCAGGCTGTAACTCTGAAAAAAAGATTGAGAAGAGACGGTACATAAGAAAAGGGAAAAGGAAGAGTGAGATTATATGACACTGGAGTTAGTGGGAAGTATTGGACATTTAATAATGGTGGAAATGGGAACAGGTACCAAGTAAGGCTAGGTGGTTGTAAAGTTAAAAAGAGCAATATTGGGTCTGAGTATGGGGGGGAGGGTTATGTGACAGCATTGGACAAGGTGGAACAGTTGAGATCCATTTGGAGAGAAGGTGATTTTGGAGGGCAGTTTTGAATTTGATGGGATGTTGCTTGGAGCAAACTGAGGAGGGGAGGTCATTCCAGTGTTTGGCCATAGTCCAGGAGTATAAGAATTTACCTGCTGGTAGGTTAGGTTTGTGGACTTGTAGTAGGTTTTGATTTTCTGAACGTAATGACATAGTGGGGAAGTAAGGGGAAAATAAGGAGCCAAGTGCAGGGCAGTCCTGTGGTTTATAAATTAGTCTGTGAGAGGTAGTTAGTTGAAGGTGTAGTAGGAAGTGTGGGAATTCAAGCCAGTGGAGATTTCATAAGGCTATGCGATGATGAGGAGAATGACGGCAGTTAGAAGCAAATTTGGCAATTTTGTTATAAGAGGATTCTAATTTTAGTATTGGAGAGGACTACAGATTAGTTATTAAAGGAGCACCATAGGTGAGAGGAGAGAAGCAGGTAAGAGAGTGCTAAGGCCTGTTTAGTTGAAGGGGAGCGGAATTTATGTCTGTATAGAAGGCCAAGGTTTTTGTGGGTTTTAGAGATATTAGATTGGATATGTAAATCAAAGTTTAGATTGTTGTCTATTATAACTCCTAAGAGTTTAATAATAGCTATAAGTTCAGCTTTTACTGAGTTCAATGAGAAAATGTTAAAGTCTTGAGCATTGATGGAGGTATTTCTTTTTGGGGGTAAACAACATAAGTTTGTTTTTTTTTGGTGTTTAAGGACAGGTGATTTTGGTGTAGCCAGGATTCAACAGTAGAAAAAAGCTGTTTGGGTCATTTGTTGAAAGATAACACTGGTGCATGCTGAGCAGACTATGGTTGAGTCATCAGCATATTGGACTAGAGAGGAGTGTGGTAAAGCTTGGTGTAAGTTATTAATGAAATTGTTAAATAGAAGGGGACCAAGAATTGAACCTTGTGGGATGCCGGTAGGGTTGTGAAGGAAGGGAGAGATGGAGTGCTGCCATTTGACGGCATGTTGTCTGTTAGTGAGGTAGCTTTCAAACCAGTTAAGAGATTGAATAGACGGCCTTAGGGAAGAAAGTTGAGTGAGGGATAGAATGGGATATACTATCAAATGCCTTAGATAGATCTAGAAAGAGAGCAGAAGCTATATAGCCAGAGTCACGGATTTTGTTAATTCCCATCTACATCTATATATATATATATATATATATATATATATATATATATATATATATATATATATATATATATATATGTAATACGTATATAAATGAGTGCATGCATAGGTATACATTGTGATGCCCTTGCTCTGGGCCAGTAATTAAGGAGCCTCAATCCTTACCACTGACACCGGTGGGGAACACTCACTTAGAGAAAAATAGATACACACAGTATTTTCAGATGCAGCTCTCTGCACCAAGCACAATTTCTCTTAAGAGCGCACAGGGAGCACACCCAGTCCTGGGGTTGGACATCCTCCTCCAGGCCACAAATAAGATTTTACCTTTCTCCCTGAAGAATCCAGTGCTCTCTGTTCCTGTTCCAAGTGTCTGACACACATACTCTTTGAGATTTGATATTCACACACACACACACACACACACACACACACACACACACACACACACACACACACACACACACACACACACACACACACACACACACACACACACACACACACACACACACACACACACACTCTCAAACACACCTGGTAAGGCTGGCACAGACTTAACAGCTATGCCCCCTCTGCCCAGACTATAAGGTAGATTCACTGCCACCAGCCAGCTACTTTCAGGCTCTTACCAGGGTACCCATTTACTCTTAGTAAAATGAATACTATACAAATGGTAATGTTTGCAAGTCAAGTAGCAAGACTTTCAGGAGCAGGAAGCCCACAGTATCACCAAATGCATGCAATTCTCTCACAGGTTAAACTAATTTGTAAAAGACCAGTCACAATGAAAGATTTAGATGTATTTAATAATAAAAAATAAAAGAGAAAACATGAAAATACTGACTATCCAATTACAATAAACACTAGCGTTCCAATTCACAGGAAATATAACACATAACACAGATGGAAATACTCAGTCAAATACAAAAAAAACAATGCTTTTAGCTTATCTCAATATTTTCTTAAATGACTGAAGAATTACAATTCCCTGGTTACTTACTAAAGCAAGGTAAAATGAAGTGGGTGAGTGGTCTTTGTTGTCAGGTTCCCAAAACAGAGTGCTGAAAGTCTCTATCACATCTCTCACTAATATCTAAAATCATTTCAGTGATTTCTATAGAATGACATCACATCTGGTCACTTGATTCTGTGTTTCCTACACTACCCTCTTGACTAGAAGCTGAACCAGAATTTCACACAGATGTGTCATAATACACACCTAGAGCTTTGCTAAGGCATCTGGAAACTGTAAAACAATTCCAATACTTTCATCCTTCTTGTAGAGACTAATCAGCCATTCTTTGGCACCCCAGGGTAGCAATTAGTTCACCACTAATGACAATAAGAGCAGGATCCCATACCAAACATTGTGTCTCTGGCTGTTTTCAGGCCTGTGAGATAAAATCTTTATGGCCTAAACCAAGTAATTTCATTTCAAGCTATTTTTCCTAAGATAAGCAGGGTTGAGCTTAACCCCTTCCCTTCCAAAACCCTCTTTTAAGATATATACATTTCAGCAGTTACCATAGCACAGCCTGGCATACATGTATATATTCTTTTCTGTCCAAGCAGGACCCACTGTTGATACATTTTTAGCATAAGCATCTGTATAAATCAGTTTGGTATACAAATTATATAAATTCAGCTAGGCACATGCACTGCCCTACTGTCTCTGGCATAGCTGGTACTACCTCACATCATCATGTACATGTATATACATTTATATATATATATATATATATATATATATATATATATATATATATATATACATACACACACACACACATGGTTAGAGTAGGGGCTAAGTGAGAGGTTAGATTTAGTGTAGTGCATGTGAATTGCTGTGTGTGTGTGTGTGTGTGTGTGTGTGTCTGTCTGTCTTGTGTAGTGTAGCTCTGTTGGAGAAAGTTTTTTTTTAATGTAATGAGTAGGGTTAGAGTTAGGGGCAAGGGCAGGGTTAGGGTTAGTTACTCATGTGTGCTGAGCCCAAAGCTGCCAATAACCTGATCTCTACAAATTACTTTATAAAAACCTCTTTACCTAACAGTATCACTGTTCAGTCAAATACAGCATGATATGCTTTTTAAGGTTATGATTTAGCAATCAGAAAAGTAGACTATTTGTTTTCCTTTTTTGATTGCTATGTGCTTGATTTTTTTTTTCTTGGTTAGTTTGCATTCAATATATCAGCATCAATGTTTTGTACATCGAATCTTGTGTACTTCAATACTGTGTGGTTTAATTTTATATGTATATAATATATATATGTCCACTGAAATCTGTTGAATCTGTCATTGGTTGACATCCATTTAGCCAGTAAAATATGGCTGACTACACAAGCTCTCACATTTCTGGGTGAAGAAAAATATGCCCTTTCCCTGAGACTGTGCAATCTCAGAGTTTTATATATATATATATTAGCAGAGGGTGTGGGGGGTAAAAACTATGTTTTATTTATTTTTTTTAAGTTTAAGGTGTGCATGTGCCAATATTGCTGCTTGGTGACTGAGTATTAGTGTCTCAGCATTTGCAAAGTCAACTTCTTTTTTTGGTCAGTTTTGTAAATGTCGATTTTTGGGTGTTTATTTTTAATTTCAGTACACCTATATGTATATATGTGTTTATAAGTTTATCAAAAAACAGAAAAATGGACTAGTCACAGATGTCACCAAGTACCAAAAACCAAAAACTGTGACCAGCTATGAACACAAAGAACCAGAGGATTGTATAGAACAAATAGTTTATTGATACAATAAAGTTAAGCACTTTCATCCAATAGTCAGGACTTCATCAGATTTTCTGTACATTCCTCTGGTTCCTGGTGTTCATAGATTATCACAGTTTTCATCTTTGGATCTTTACCATTAACTTAAATGTAAAGTTGTTCTAGATTTCTATTCAGATCTGCTTAAAACATTTCTGTTTAATAACATCCTTAATTCCTGGACCAGATATGTGACAGATTAATTATTTCTGTTTCTGGTATATAATTTTCATAAAGTATTTTTGGCAACTATTATATTACTGCTTGTCCAGGGAGGTTTGTAAAACAGATGGAGCAACAGGAGAATGCCGCATAAAGCTTATACATCCCTCATTCTGTTTAGAAGATAACACATTTTTGCGAGTATTTATTATTTGCTTCATTTGTGATATAAGTATTATATAACTATCAACTGACCTGACGTCTCTTGGATTCATAAATACATTATCGTAATGACACACAACATACAATAAAATGTTAATCTGTGTGTGTCATGAGAGTGCAGTAAAATGCAGAAAGGAACTGATTTACTTTACTCAGTAGCTGGCAGGTGCTGTGCTCCATGCCATGTCACACAAAGATAAATAAAACACATTAATTAGGAGTGACAATAGACTTAGAGGTCACCACTATAAAAGAGCAATAACTATGGTGAGGTGAAGTGGGGGGACTATCCCATGCAGAACTTATGGGGCACAATCAACAGATGCCAATGGGGTGAGAGTGCAGTACTGGAATAAATGAATACTGGCACTGGTTTTGTGTTTGTGGCTGAAGCTTAGTGTATGCTAATAACTGTAGCAAGGTGCTTGTTACAGTTATAGCAAGCAGCTTGCTACAATTACAGTCTGTTACATTAGTACAGATGTACTAAAACTGTTTTTTTTTTGGTTCCTCAAATTTGGATTGAGGGGATGCCGGCCTGGGAAACTGCCCAAGACAAGGTACCAGATGTTGTGGCTATATCTCTGTTCTATAATATGGTAATGAGGGGATCTAGTGCTGTGACAGTTCTCATTAGTTGGGGCTTGGCTATGTTAATGTATGAAGCCAGGACAGTTTAGGTTGTGGCAAAAAGTTTGCCTGCACCTCATGAGTCCTGGGTACCAGAAGAAAAAATATTTTAATGTTTTTCTTCACAGATGCACTGATGTTGTTCAGTTCTGCAGTAGAGGATGTCTGGTGCAATCAAGTGCAGTATACCAACTTTCATTATGTATTTTTTGGCCCATAACTTTTTTAGTTCAGACCAGCCCATGTACAGGTGTAGCAGGGCTGCTGAATCACATACAGTCCTGGGGTGAAAAGTCAGATGCATGTGTGCTCTGTTGTTACACAATAGGATAAGACCAAGTACATGGTATTAAGGTCTGGTCTTCTTTTCACCTCTGTTTGCCAACTAAGTGTAAGTCTGAGCAAGTCAAATTAATGATGCAGAGCTCCTAGGCTATCCCTGAAAAGGGACACTTATGCCCATTGTGCTTACCTGTTTAGTAAATAAATAAAATAAAAACAAATCCTACTGTGTAACAATTTTTATGAATCAAACAGGGCTTTGGCCAGCCATTCTGCTGCATACTACTCCTACGCCATTGGGGACAGTGTTTGTGAGTGCACTTCTGAGTCATACAAAGCTTCTTGCAGTGGCTAGGAGAGTATCACAGGACATGTGTGGATAATAAAATAAGTTAAGACACGTGGATATGTCTTATTGGAACTGTTTGTTAGTTATCACACCAAGAGTTGTTCTGATTCTCAAAAAAATTTGTACTGTTGATTTTTTTAAATGATTGTTTATCCAATCTTCATTTCTGACCACTGAGCTCTCCTTCTTGGCTACCCTTCTGATCCATGTATCCCCCACAAAGCTATGTTTTCCTTGGGGTTGAAGTGGCAAGTAATCTGGCAATAGGGCTGCCATCTTAGAAATGAATCAGGATTTATGCTTTGAGGTCCTGTCTTTCAATGAACATACTTGGTAACCTGTTCCAGTTTGGGCATGTGCTGGGCATCGGTGAGGTTTGTCACTCACTTCTGCAGTGTAAACCCCTCAATACTGCCCTGCTTTCACATGGTCTTCTATCTGCACCTGCTCATCCCAGGCATGTACTCCACAACCTCCCCCTGAATAGAAGCAAGTCATCTAAGCCATATATTTCATCTGTCTTTCTGTCTGTCTCTGTCTCTGTGACTCTCCTCTCATGTCATCTGCAGGAGATACCTGTGTCACTAATTGAACTCTAGATGCATGGATTGTGCACAGTGCTTTATCACTCTACTCCAATGGAGCTGTCAGTTTTGTTTTACAGATTAGATCACACCAATTATTACCAATTATCATTTTAAAACTAAATTTATAATATAATACAATACATAAATCTGCAAACGTTATTTAGAAAATGGGCTTATGAAAATAATAAAACCCACTGGACATTTAGAGTTCTGAGGAGATGTATAAATACATATGAAGAGCCACTTTAAAACAACACTGTTTAATTACAGCACAAAATACCTTTCCTTAAGTCCCCATTTTTAAGTTCATGAGTCTTGTACTATTCAGTGACTCATGAGGTTGGATGTTTCGAGATATCTTTAAGGAGAAACAGGATGAGCCAGATTTCTTTTCTTCATTTGGTCTTGGTATCCTTCTTTCCTGCTGGCAGTTTACATCTGCTGTCATCTTGAAGAAATGTGCTGCCTTGGTGATCCATGTGCAGGAATTTTTTTTTTTTTCAGTTGGACCCAGCACCCTTGGAGTTTTGCTGATGTTTTATAATTTGGTGCAGTTTTCAGGAAATGGGCTCTCTGTCGTCTGCGAGTGGGACTTAACTTTGACATTTAAAGAATTGGGTTAACTTTTATTCCCTTATGAATCCTGTGCTATTTTCACTGCTGTTTGCCTATAGCATCTGTTTATCTCATTATTGTATTGTACTCAGTTTTTATATTTGGTAACCTTGTCTGTAATGCTTGTTTTACATTTACTTTTACATTTTTGTTCACATACACTACTTCACTTTGACTTGTGCTCAGTGTTTAGAAAATATGCACTATAATAAATCTAAAGTTGAAGATGAAGTTAAAAACTGAAGTATAGGACATCACATTGCCTATATGTCCCATTCCATTATCTTTCAAATATATACCCTCATTAGATGTTTCAGAAGCTAACTTTAAACTCTTGTATAACCTTCTCATGAAATCTATTGCATTATGTCCATCTACATCTAGTAGCAATAATATATTAGTTATTGCTATTTTAGAGATGTAGAGAGACTGTCTAAATCTCAAGAATCTACTTAAACGTAAGGGCTCCTGCAAGCACATGAATTGTACTACATTCAAAAATAACCAACAAGAAATACATGGGTTTTTATGCAGACTGAAGTTTTCCCTTACATTTCTTCTAGGAGCATAACAACAAAAAACAAAGCAGCAGCCTTTAAAAGACAGATCTAAGGGTAATAAACAATTTTGCAGTTACAGCATTCAAGCTATTTTTACAACACAGTGTGTGTTGTGTGTCTGTATGTGTGTAATCTGTATTATATGTTACATATTTTGTATATATAAAACAATCAGTATAAAATAACAATACTAATTGCTCATTTTCTAAAAGTAGTAATACCTTTCATGTCGGGTATTATTGGGTGCGACATATCATTTCCTTCTATTCATATGCTGAAGTATTCATCACATTAGCAAGTAGTCTGCCTCCGGCTGACTTGTATGTCCAACGTCTCTTTTGTATGCGGGCTGGACGTACGAGTCAGCCATAGGCGGACTACTCTCTAATGTGACGAATACTGCAGCATATATAAGAGAAGGACATCTGGTTATGGTAAGATTTTACAGGACTATTCTTTCCAGAGGAAATGAGGTGCTGATCTGTGGCACTGGATGTCTCAGCACCTCTGGCCAGTCTATTATTCCCCAATAATGGTCACCTGGTTTGGGTATTAGTACTTGATTAAACACATGATAGGATAAAAAAAATTACATTTGTCATAATGTTAGAAAACCACTGAATGTTAAAGAAGAAACTGTATGCACTAGTTACATTATATAGTTTCAAAAAGTCAAGCTACTCTAGCAGGCGAATTACCAGTATGGGTAAAAAATATAGTTGGATTTTATGATTGCTTTGCGTATACATTTTGAAATCCAATAATAAAATCAAACAGGTTCAAAGACATAGTAAGACTGCTCCAAATAGTGGTGCGTGAATAAAATAACATTTCTACTTGGTAGCAAAATAGAGGCATCTGTTCTTGAAGTCATTCAATGCATTGATGCAGAAGCGTATGTATACCACTCTCAGCTTCTTCTATTAAGTTACGGAGTATGTTCTAACTTAATTCCTCCCTTTCTCATCCTTCTTGCCATACTTTCAGTCATCTTCCAGATATTAAAAGTTTCCTAAATCCTCCTCCTTGTGTCAGAAAAATGATTGTGTTCCAGTTAGTGCATGAAATCCTGTAAAACCGATACTGTGTTGTCATATCCCCATCTTCCAAATATTGAATAATCTCCTAGTTCCACTTGCTTTTGCCTTATTTCTAGTCATGTCTCATGTAGTTACTATAACTTCTCACATTCTCCTTTCATGTGTGCCAATGGTGCTTTACTTAATAATGTATCCTCTCCCATCCTCTTTTCATGTCCCCAATCATGTTTCATGTAATAATGTATCCTTTCACATCCTCTTTTCATGTCCCCAATCATGTTTCATTTAATAATGTATCCTTTCACATTCTCTTTTCATGTCCCCAATCATGTTTCATTTAATAATGGATCCTGTCCTCTTCTTTCATGTCCCCAGTCGTGTTTCATTTAATAATGCATCCTCTCACATCCTCATTTCATGTCCCCAATCAAGTTTCATTCAGTAAAGTATCCTGTCACGCCTTTTCATGTCCCAATTTTGTTTCTTTCAGTAATGCATCCTGTCCTCTTCATTTCATATCTCCATCATGTTTCATTTAGTAATACATCCTCTCACTTTTTCTTTTCACGTTCCTAATCAAGTTTTATTTAATAATGCTTCTTCTCCCCCTTCTTTTCATGTTCCCATCATGTTTCATTTACTAATGCCTACTTCTGCATTTGCGATGTCGCTGGTAATGTTTCATTTAGTAATGCACCTTCCTCCAGCCACCCCTCTGTTATGTTATTATCTGTATTAGACTTTATAGAACACACTCGCTGACATCACTGCTGTGTGGTTCTGTATTATGCTGAACTGCTATGCTGTGTAAACTGTAACCTTACACATCAGAGAAATCCATGAAATGGATGTGAATTGTGTCAAGTTTCCATATTTCCTGACAAGCTGAGGAAAGACAAAACTCAGGAAAGAAGGACAAGGCATCGGTACTGTATGGGTTGGATGAACAGGATGCAGATGCTTTACAGTTTTTATATAACAAGTACTATGACAGGACAGCCCCAACCATCTTATCCCATATCCTGTTTTTTGTTCCCATTCAGCCGGGGCAGATACATACAGTGCTCAAAAGGCTTTTTCAATGCACTTGGTCCCTGTTCTGAGTAAACGTCTCAGTCAGGAATGATGTGCATCAGTAGAAGTGAGGTAATTTGCATACATCTGTACCAATTAGCCTAACAGTGCAGCTCCTTGGCTTAGTGGAGAATCAAGTCACTGCAGTTCAGGAGGTATATGTCTCTGAAGCTCAAGTTGGCCATTTTAAATGCAGTGATCAGAATGTCCCTGAATCTGCCCATTGCAATGAATGCACCAATGCACTCTGCTTTGCTATCAGGTGTGAACACTGAAATGGTTAAATGTCAGCTACAGTTTGCAAATCAGTTTTATACTGTATTGATTATTATATATATCACTTTGAGTCTTATGCAGTGTTGGTAAATGGTTGCACATAAGATTTTCGAGACTTATGTAACTGTTCAACAAATTCCTTTTCAGACCTCCACTGCTTTTAAAATCTACACAATTGTTCCGCAACACATTAACAGCATTTGAGTTGGTGGTCAGATTCAAAACACTAACCCCCTAATAGCAGTTATAGTAACCCCACATGTTAAGAAAAAAAATCAACATGTAGAAGGATAGATCCCATGCTCCAGTGCAGAGACTGCATCTCCTGCAATGTTAAAATATATATTTCCATTCCTGAGCTTATTTTGTGTTTGGGGAAGTAAAAACTTTGTCTCCACCAAAAATATTGTCTATGACTCTTGTGATTTTTAGTGAGCTGATGACATTGCTGTTGACAAAGTCATTTGATGGCTTAATTTCATCAAACTGCTGTCCATGCAGATAGGTGGTCAGTGAACAGTGGTCCTACTATTTTCATTTATTAGCAATCTTGTATGATTTTGTGTGTGTGTGTGTGTGTGTGTGTGTGTGTGTGTGTGTGTGTGTGTGTGTGTGTGTGTGTGTGTGTGTATATACCTCTCAGCTGTACAGATTTTTGCCTCATATTCTTGGTCTGTCTTTCATAAAATTGTGGGTTTCTGGCAAATTACTGGCAAATTTAAAGGCTGAAGTTAGAAAATAATGACAGACAACTGAGTTTCAGACTTCTTCATACCCTTCAGGAAATTCATGCTAATACAAAACATGTTATTCTATCAACTTTCTAAGTTTATAATGGTAATATTTAGAAATTGTCCATATTTTGGGGCCTTCATTCCACTTTTATTCATGGCTTTGTCCAGATTTCTTGCTCTAAGAGGTAGAGAGGTATAGTGTGTGTGTGTGTGTGTGTGTGTGTGTGTGTGTGTGTGTGTGTGTGTGTGTGTGTGCTTGTGTGTGTGTATGCTGTGCTTAAATTGTCTCCCTCACGGTTCTGTTTTATTCCTCACTGACAAATAAAATGTGACCTCCTCAAGGGTGTACTCGTGGTTCTGTTTAGGATGCTCTTTGTAGCAAATGGTCAGAGTTTCTTGATGTTATTGTAGCAGTCCAGAATATGTATTTTGTTTCTGTGTGTCTTGGAAGCTTGCTTGGAAGCTTGCAGCTCATGGATATAACATTCCTGTTTCTTAACATTTTTAACTCATGTTTCATTGCACCAACACCTTGCACAACTCATGAACTCATCATGGGCAGTTCCCACAAAAAGGTTAATGTACATGATGACTGCAAAATCATCTTTTGGAATCCACTTACCCAACAGCAATTGCATATTTCATGATAGGGCTACTTAGAATAGACATTCAAAAACCTGGTTTAAAATCATTGGTAATTTCTAAAACTTTGTATTTAATGATTCATAGTTGTTTACTATGCTGATGACCCTGGGGACTTTTTAAGCCTAGTCATGCATCCCAAATCTCTCATGAGTTCTGGTACCCTTGTTAACTGTAAGCAGGAGCTTGGCAGATAAACTATTTAAAGGCTGCTTTTGTTCATAGGTGATTACTATGCTAATGACCCCAGGGACCTTTTGTTTTAAGCCAAGCCATGTTTGTCAAGGTGAGAATCAAACCTTGTACATTGTGCTTGAGAGGCAAACACCTTAAACGTTATGCCAGCCCCCAACAAAAACTTCTTTGCCAAAACTCAGGACTCAACCAAGGACCATTAGATCTTCAACCTAACACTCTCCCAACTGGATATAACATTCCTGCTTTCCCAAAGCGGGGATCACTTCAGTGGCTCTGCTAGAAAGAGGCACAGGGAACTAATCTAAGGGGGCGGTGAAAGCCAACACATTTTGGCTAGGCTTATAAATGCCTTCAGGCAGATAGCCTAGTACCTACCTATGAACTGAGCTATTTCAGGGACAAAAAGTGAATACCAACCACTAACTTGAAAACAAGAATCTGACAACCACTTTCCCTAAATGGTGATACCAAGAAAAGTTAAAATTAGAAACATTTGTGTTCCCCTCCCATCCTTTTGCCAATTTACTATTCTCACTCATCCATCACTGTAAATTAGTGAGAGGGAAAATACTTACTCTAGGATTCACAGACATGGAATGCATTATGCAGCACAGATTAATGTGTGTAGTGGTCACATAGAAAGAGATGGCACAATTTAGTAAGGGTCAAGACATTATGGTTTGCTGTGCATGCTGATGACTGCATAATGACATGTAAATGAGGATTTCCATGCAAGTGAGCCACATTGAGTATATAAATGGCAAAAAAAAAAAAAAAAAAACAGACAGAGTCAGAAGTATGTAAAATGGCTGCACTGTGCTTTGGGACTCTGAGGAGACATGGTGTGCATGATGGGAACATAGGCACTTTACTCTTCAAGGGCAGCAGGCACTGAATTTGTAGATGAAACACTGAAATATAAAGCTGTTTGCAAGCACCAACTTCTTCATTAGTTACAGATCTTCTTAATCTGGAATTATTTAGATGACTTTTACTTTCGCAGAGATTGTGCAGTATTGACTGATATTGGTGGATTGCAATGACAGAAGTTTGAGTAGCCTTTTATGGTTGAAATGTTCTGAATTGGGCAGTTTTGTCATTATTGCTTCTGCTTCATATGTTTTGTCTCTGCTTACTGGAAGAATGTGCAAAACTACAAATTTAAAACAGTCTAACAAGTGGTGCTGTGTTCTACAAGGAATATAATTTAATACAATCAGAACGCATGCATGTATGCATGCATGACCTAAAAATGTGTGAAAGGGCCTTTGGTTTCAAAACAGCCCAAAGGTAAACTTTATCTGCCACCGGCCAGGTGCATTTTCTTTGAATATGGGTTTCAGTGCTGTTTCTGTGAATGTGAGTTTCAAGAGCAGAAGAGTTTATTTACTGTTAAAGCTAAGTCTTTTTTCATTTTAAGACTGTATTGTTTTGTTTAGCAAATGTCTATCAGTGTTTATGCTATAAACTTTGAAATAAATGTTTTAAATTAAATCCAAATATATGTAATCATTGTAGAAGTAAAAGAAGAAGGTAGTATGCACACTGTCAGGTTTGAACAGTGATTATGGTAACGGGGAGAAATAGCCAAGTAGTGGTGGGACACTAGAATGGTGCAGGGTGGGGCAGATGCTGTGGGGGTGCTGTTGTGTGTGTAGGGTGGGGACTGCTGTGTGTATGTAGGGGGGTCCCTAATCCATTACCCTGCCTAGGGCCCCATTTGACCACAATCTGGTTCTGGGCACAATACATTACACTGACAAAGCAGCAACATCTGGTCTGCAATTATGAGTCATGACACAGGCAACATTAAATAAAATGATGCATGTAGTATCACACTGAAGCTAGGGCAGTGCATTGAAGTGACCACACTGTTCATTAGATATCACCCCCCACACACACACACACACACACACACACACACACACACACACACACACACACACACACACACACACACACACACACACACACACACACACACATGCTAGGGGATTGACAGGGCAAAGTTATCATAGGTTCATAGGTGTGTTCTATGCTAACTGCCCTGGAGCCTTTACAAGCCTAGCCCATAGGATTACCCTGACATCATGCCACACAACCTTAGTTGCCAGTGCCTCTGTCGAGTAGAGCCACTGGAGTGATCCCGGGATGAATTTTCTATTTCCCATCTACTCATCAAGATTTCTCTTGAAGAGGGCCAGTGAGGCCTGATATGCACCAAATGCACAAGTGGGAGGTACAGAGTCAGGTGATTGTAGCACTATAATATGGGGGTAGAGTCATGGGAGTTGAACATGGTAGCCACATATTTTGGGGAGTTGGGGATCACATTTTCCTGTGGTGGGGATGAGTACCACAACATGACACAATGTCATTGTGTTGGCTTCAGTATCTGGGATGTATGCCATTACTGGTATGAAAACTGTAGAACTGCAGGATCATGCACCCTGATGTGGAATCCTATGTGTTTGGCCTGATAAGCATCATTGTATATGAGCTAGGATGATGACACACATGAACAGGTTGGCAGTCCATGTAACCACAAGAAACAGAGAAGGAATAGAACTAAGGCACCATGTGTGAGCAGCCTGTTGCGGTATCCTAGATGTTGATCCAGATGATTGGCAGCCACCACAACATAGGGTGCACCTATGGCCAAGAGTAGCAAGCCCTGTAGCCACATGTGTCAGTGATGTTGTCTCAGCAGTAGTCTGTGTAGTCTGATAAAACAGTCTGCGGCTGACCAGCTGACATCCTTCCCTCCTATGGCTGCAGGCTGCATGGCCTACACAACCAGACTGTGATTGAGGTGTGTCTCATGCAGACAACTATGGAGTCAGTTTTTGCCATCCATGACCTCAGCAAAATTTTAGTTTTTTGTTCCCGTACGTATCATTACTGTCCATTTGGTGCATATCATCCTGCAAGCCACAGAGCACACTGATCATCTCCACAATGTTGTGGCTATTAGCAGTCTGGATTTTGACCTGCACAGCCTTAATTCTGAGTGTCACATCACATCATGGACAAACCCTGAGTCATGGCAGTGCTGTAAACTCCATCTCTCCCTGTGATGAGTATGTGTAACTCAGAGGTGGGGCTCATATCAGATGCTGTTTGGGCTCACAACACTGATGGAGCCCATGAGAAGCTGTCAGGTGTAGATATCAATCATGCACTGCTGAGGCTATGCACTTAACCTGTACCTTTACTGGTGAATATGGATGAACCCTTCCTCCTGTAGTGTTGTAGAGAGTGTCGTTATATCTTCATACTCTGACATTTGCATGTTGCCATCATTGTTAGTCACAGGTGGCCTGCCTATGTCAAGTCTATGTTGTCCTTTTTGTACTGGACCCTCTGACAGTTGTGAAAGCATAAATACACATCACCATTATCAGCCCACATACATACAACTGAAAGCAGGCATGCACATGCCACCACTATCAGCCCACATACATACAACTGAAAGCAGGAATGCACATGTCACCACTATCAGCCCACATACATACAACTGAAAGCAGGAATGCACATGTCACCACTATCAGCCCACACACATACAACTGAAAGCAGGCATGCACATGTCACCACTATCAGCTCACACACATATGGCTGTTTAATTTGCTGCTGTACTGGTGAATATAAAGGTAGAGCATATGGTGGTGGACATAACTTGTCATGCAAGTTGTTGCAGATACAGAACAGAAATGCCTGGAAGAACAGATTTTGGAGGCAGGTGCTGGTCAGTCATTTCCTCCAACTATACAGTTAATTGTGCTACTCTGTTATAGTACTTCCCCTACTGACACATGGGTCACTAGTGCCAGCACAGCTCCTGCATCCAAGCCACTCCCACATATGAAGGGCAGCTCGCCTTGTCCAATGAGTGACATCAAAAACTCCTTTGCCTTAATGAGCCAGTTCATTGTTGGTGGACCACCCCCTTGTAGAGAACCTGTCTTTTGCAATGTATTGTGCCTTGTCCCTTACATGGAGATGCTTGTCAGTAACCCTTCTTCATACATATTATTACTTGTCACATAATTTACATCCTGCACTAGTCCGTACCAGATCTGATCCTGATAATACTTATCTGCTACACCTTTGCTGAGGAGGTACATGACACATAAGCCAAGAACTTGCAGTGTCACTTCATTCTCAAGACTAGGCACCATCTCTTTCTCAAGTGACTATACCATGCCATTATCTGTGTAGTGACCATGCCATGCCATTATCTGTGCAGTGACCATGCCATGACATTATCCGTGCAACTGTAGGAGAAAAACATGTCAGTTAGTGAATGTGTATGATATACTGTACAATGTATGCAACTATGGCCACATCCCCTATCCATTTGTGCACTTTATTGTCAGCTGCAGTTACTGCAGTGCACTGCTTGTCCCCAATTATACAGTATAACTGTGTTTCATCATATGACTTGGAACGCTATATCATTTGTGGCATGCCCTTCTCAAAGTTTTTGATGTTCATAGTTTCCAAGCCACCAGGCTATTGGCAGATAGTATACTTACACCATATCATCTGCCTCACTGTCACTGAAGTATGCCACAGGGCTTGTTGTCATTGCAGAGGTAGTTCAAAAAACAGGACTCATTCTTTAATTCTTTGAAGCTCCACATCTACATAATTTGTACTGAAATTCATCTGCTTTACAGTTGCATACCAATAAGAATTGTCACAGAAAATGGCACGAAACTTAATATCATGCTAACAAGATTCACTAAGCATGGGGGTTATGTTAATGAAGCCAGTTAGTGCCAATATCTGTGAACTGCTGCTTGCATTCAGCCAAACATGCAGGCAGTAGCCATGTATGCCACAGTGACATCGAAGCATGTAACCAGTAGATGCATGCATATGGTATATGTACTCCTATAGCACCATGGTGCTGCATTTTTTGACATAATTTTGTGTTGCTGTGCTGTGTTTTGCTGCACAAGTCATTATTCATAAGTGTGTCCGTGCACACGGGACTACTGTTTTGCTCCTTGAGTGGATCTTGGTAAGTTGCCGTGGCTACTTCAGGCTCTGTATATACAGAACCTCAGCATGGTGTGCCAGAGAGAGCAGGATTTTATTGTTCTTCCTGCACAAAAACTTCAGGGTGTGCCTGCTAGACTCTTAAGATGGACCATCGCAAAAGGTAGATGCCTTGTCTGTGCCAGTCCATTGCATAATCGAAGCTGTGTTTGTCGTAAAAATAAATAATTATTTTTCCCCACTGTGTCATCCTTCTACAGGTCCAGTTATGGAAGAAGAGGAGGTGAGGCTACAGTCACCACTAGTTGTGCTGACCAATGGTTCTGGTCACCGCCAGGTCTGCCTTTTCTAATGTAGTTGACCTATGAATGTCACTGGTGCCCTCTCTGTCTGCTTCTCAGGAGGGTGGGGTGAAGGCTTAGCTTCTGAAACTGGACCAGAGAGGTCTTCCTTGGTTTTCCACCAGCAACTGCAGAAGTTGGTGGCTACTGAGATGCAGTAGCAATTGGATGCCCAGCTCATCAATATAGAATACTTTCTTGTGCAGCTTGTGGAGTTAGGCCAGCAGGCACCACTCAGTTTGCAACCAAAGGAAATCTGCCTATAAGGTTGACCACCCAGGTGAGAGATGCCTGGGTTTGTCTTTTTGTTTTCAGCCATGCCACAACCTTACCCTAGTCCCCATTCTGGTGTTTCCCTCTCTTATAGGACATTTCCCATTCCAAATTTGTTGTCCAAGCCTCCCCATCACCATTTGTCTACCCTTTATATATCTGTGTGCATCCACATTCCTGCCCACTTTTTGTGTTTATATACAGCTCCTGTTTGTCTGAGTTTCTCTTGTATGTTTGTCTGTCTGCCCCTTCTACTTGCCCAACTTCCTTAGTCATTTTGTTCAGAAGGTGCGGGGGCCTGCTGTCAGCATTGGGGAGTGGGTGGAGGGGGCTTGCCCACTTGGTAAAAACACAAGTTTAAAGGAGAAACGTGATGTTCCATATTCACTCTTCTCCTGTATTTTCAATCTTTATTCCCACCTTTTGGGATGTGGCATTGTGAGTCTGAACATTCATTAGAGAGGTTTCTACAATATATGTGTTAAAGTGAACATTCTGCTGTATAATGATAACTTTCAGTCACTGGCTATGAAATTAGAATTGCATTGTAAAGAAATCTGCACTGATTCCAGTTTTAACAATGCCTTGTTGTAAGAAGTAATTCTTAGTCTTACTTTGGGAGGATAACCATAACAGTAACTTTTACACCTGGGTTTGTACAGCTATTTTTCCATAGTTTACAGAGAAAGACAAACACTGTTTTTAGTTAATCTTTTTTTTTTTTGGTCTCCTCAGATGTCATTTAAAGTGGCCCAGCCTCAAGTGCCCCACACCCACATCAGGTCTACCAGATGTTGTCCTACCCCCAAGACTTACTCTGGTGTTGCTGTGGCAGTTTGATGATCCTAAGGGGATCTTAGGGGCTCAGCTGTCTGTGCTTCTGCTGGTGTTTTTTTTTTTTTTTTT
The DNA here is from genome assembly GCF_019279795.1 of Protopterus annectens. Taxonomy (NCBI): domain Eukaryota; kingdom Metazoa; phylum Chordata; order Ceratodontiformes; family Protopteridae; genus Protopterus; species Protopterus annectens. The sequence goes on along the minus strand of NC_056729.1, from coordinate 67,823,185 downwards.
TTTATTTAATACTCCCTACTCACTTTCTCTTTCCTCAACCCCCTGTGCTTGTTGATTACATCCAAGGGCAACTCCTCTGTTTTGGATGATGTCACCTCTTAGAAAGCATGACCAGTGAGCACTTACCTCCTCCACCCCCGGACAAGTGCTCCCACCTCATTAAGGTCATTACTTGAACCTGGGTTAGCTGGGGCATAATCAGGGCTTTATCTCACTTTGCCACTGGAGCAGAGCAGCTAACAAACATTGGTTTTATGCCAGCATAGCACATCTCTCAAACTCTCAGAGAAAAAAAATCTGCATAAAGCCATAAATAATGGGGGATACAGGCCCAAAAATAGGGACACTTTTTAAATATTGCCCTTAAAAACTTACAAATTTGATAAAATAACAGGTTTTGGATTAGCATGAATTTTCTGAAGGGTATGAAGGCTGAAACTCAAATGTGTCATTATTTTGTGACTTTAACCCTCAATGATTTGCCAGAAAAACACAATTTTATGAGAAACAGACCCAAAATATGAGGCAAAAATATGGGCATTCTGCAAAAATTTATACAATTAAGAGGCATGCCATAGGTATTGTTGTTCAATAGAGGAAGAATCCCATTTAAGTTAACTTGCGACAACTCAGTTTATTCCATATAAATTATATTTGGTATAAACTGAGTTGTCTGGAATGTTAACACTAGTCAGTCTTAATTTAATGTTAGGTTCCACAATCTGGTTAGCTCCTCAAGCAGTGTATTCCAAGTATAGACTTTCAGCTAGAATTAGATCAAATAATATCTTACAGACTGGACAGAAGTGACCTCTGACTCAACTGTAAAATGCAGAAGAAAATAATTACTAAAGCTTTTCTAAACAGTTAAATTTTTCTGACCCTGATATTAGTTTATATTTGATCATTGCCATTTTGCAAGTTATTCCAGGTGGTTTATTCCAAGGCTACAAAATAATGAATTTGGCTCACTCGGGTATAAAGCAGTACCAGTGAAACAACTGGAAACACCACTTAGAATTAGACTATAGAATATATTTTTTCTGACATTGATTAGTACACACTGAACAAGGTTTTAATAGTTGTCAACCACTGTTTCTAGATTGTTAATGGTGCTGTTGTTTTTTTTGTAACTTCACCGTTTATCTTGCAAATGTAATTTATGCCCATTTTTGCAAGTCTCCCAATACTGTATTTACTGGTATTAAAGCTGAAATCATTATTAACGTGTCATGTATTTATTTATTTTTTTGTAGATGAACATGGAGAACTGTGGCTATTTTCACGGAAGTTATTGTGTTGCCTAATTTGTGGTCATCAGCATAGTTTTCTTTTGTAGGTGCTATCTTTCTCCCTTTGAGCTCAGGCCATTGTCTTCCCATCCTTGATATTTCCCCAATAAGGATGAGAGTGGGTTAGGGGGGGACCATTGTATAGACAGCCATAGTGGTGTTTGTGCCCTTACTGGAATCTCAGACAGGGTCCCGTGGGTTTCAATCTACTATTATTCATTACAACTAACACATAACTGTTCACCCACACTAATTGTGTTGCTTCATTTTAATCACAGACTTCCATGTGGGTTAATCCTTTTATTTTTTCAATGTTTTTAAAACTCTTTATTGAAGGACTTGCCAAAAGCACTCATCAGTACATCAGTGAAATATGTTTGTGTTTTCTCCTCAACATAGAACATACTGAATGTACACTGTCCTGTTAAGAATAATAACATCTTAAATATATTAGAAGAAGGATACACAAATTGCAAATGTCTATGTTTTTTCAATTATTACATTATGCAGAATAGTGTCAAATATTTTAGCAAAGATAAAACAGCATCCACTGTTAGTCCATTAAATGCTGCTGTTACTTCTTCAAAGGAAATCATAAGAGTCAAAAGTCAGGAGCTTCCCTTCATACACCCATTCTTTTTCAGTTGTAACAAAAGTATGTCCCCACTACCATTTTGTGTAAGCTCCATTATGGCTCTGTACCTAGAATACCGATCAGTCTCATGAGTCTAAAATTGACTAATGTATCCCTTCGTGGCACAATTTCAAGAACTCCTTCCTGTCAGTGTAGGTCAGTGACATGTCCACCTGGTAACATTTTGTTTATTGAGATCGATAGGGGGTTAGTTGATAAGATAAATGTGAAAGTGGTGGTATGAGTTTAATAAACCTACACTGCACATAGTGTAATAAGTTTACATGTGTGATGTTATAGATGAAAAAAGTTATATTCTAATGGCTCTAGGTGATTCAGTCATGTTGACTTATGTTGCCAAATGGACATGGGTATTTGGCAGTAATAAGTGGGTTGAACACCAGGCCTACTCCAACCTTTACCAAGGATGATGCTAATGGTAGGATGGATGTATATGCCCCTACTGGACAGTGTATACTTGCCATAAAGCCCAGCAACCCTGGGTCAATAAGCTACTGGCTGGCCGGTGTTCTGTTGCCCAGCTTATGTTTCTAGGGATAGTTCTGTTGAGGACAAGGAGAACCTAGAACCAATCAATCTGGCAAATATGAACTAAGAATTGCTACACTCAGTGTAGGTTCACTGCCAAGATGGAGCTTGGAGGTGGGTGACATGATGGTAAGGAGGAGGCCAGACATCCTATGTATCCAGGAGACAAGATGGAAGGACTTGGCTTGGGATCCAGAGTTTACTACTTATGAGGAGGACAAGGCTATAAATGGTGTGGTAATTGTTGTGACAGGCTTCAGAAGACGTGAGGGATGTCATCAGAATTAGTGGCAGACTTGATTGCAGCCTAATGATAGCGTGATGGTGAAGAAAAGAATGCATTCAGACAACAATTGCAGGACCTACTAGATAAAAGCAGGGCAACATGAATTGGTGTTGATAATGACCTGACTGCACATATCAGGACAGACAGACAGAGCAGGATATGAAGATTGCCTGGGTCCACATGGGTGGGGCAATAGGAATAAAGAAGAGGAGGCCATTCTAGATTTCTGTTTGGCAAATGGCTTGATTGTAGCTAACAGAAATCGAGACAGTCACAAGATGACATATGAGTGGTCAATATACAACTTGGGTAGTCTTCATCCTTGTAAGGAAAGGGCTCTAGGGTAGAATCAGCGATTGCAAAGTGATCCTGGATTTGAAGAAGAGTTGAAGAAGAATGGCAGTGCCTCAAAACATCATATGTGAGGACTACGGATCAGATATAAGGCCGAGGCAGGTATGGAAGTAAGATACATAAGGAAAGCTGCTGGTGGAATACAGAAGTCCAGAAAGTCATCAAAAGAAAGAAGTACATGAAAAACTGGAAGATAGACAAGATGGATGAGGCTAAGAAGGAATATTGGTTGGCTAACAAAGAGGTTAGAGAGGAGTTGCAATAGCAAAGTCCAAGGCATCAGAGACGCTCTACCAGCTTCTGAAGAGTGACTCAGTAGACAGCACAAACAGACTATATCAGGTTTCAAGGCAAAGACAGAAAGAAGTAAGTCAGACACCCTTCATAAGGGATGCCAGTTACAACCTGTTCACTAATACACAGGATAATAAAGGCAGATGAAAGGAATACTTCCAGCAGATTCTAGACATAGCCCATTATGAGAGATGAGGAGGAGCCCACCATGGAAGAAGTAAGAACAGCACTAAGGAGAAATGAAGGCAGGCAGATCAGCAGGCTCAGACAGAGGTGTAGCTAGGCAATTTGGAGCCTGGGGCAAGTACCTCATTTGGCTCTACCCCTGAAGAGCAAAACAAAAGAAAGAGGGCTCTAAACAGAATTCAAAGAATAAAAACACTCAAACAGTGTTTCAAAGGGGATGAAAAGCCTTGACGTCCCCTCCACACTTTCAGTCCCATGTGTCTAAATATGCCAACTCCAACATTGCAATATAGTTAGAAAGAAAAATGTGAACAAAATTCAACTGTAATTTTGCTAAATGGGGAGACTTAACACCCTACAACACAATACACCCTCCACATGGGAGGGGACACACCTCTTACAATTCTGAATTTGCCAAGCCTTTGCTCACAAAACATTGGTGAGAATTAGGTAAATTTCCCCATTCACAGTATACCTTGGTCTTACTGCATGCACACCTTACATCCAAAAAACTGTGACAGAACTGCTCTTTAATGCACATGATGTGAATCACAGCAAAGAACTCTGCAGCATAGCACTGAGCCGGGGTGACCACAACATGGTATTAAAGACCTGGACATATTAACTATTAAGATTTTGGGATACAGACATATCTGTAAAGCACAGGTCTTTGAACCACATACGTCTAAACACCGTTTTAAAAAATTATAAGAGGAGTATTTTAAATCTGTCCCAGCTGCCAAGTCACTAAATAATAACATACATTTGAGTTTCAGACTTCATATCCTTCAGAAAATGCATACTAATGCAAAGCCAATTGTTGCAGCAACTTCTAACAACTTTCTAAATTTATAAAAGTGAAAGCAATTTTTAACAGTTGTGCCTATCAAAGTCCCTAAATAATGATGACATACATTTGAGTTAGAAACTTCATATCCTTCCTTCAGAAAATGCACACATAACACCAACGTATATTATTTATATAAGAGCAGCAATATTTAAACTTTGTCCCCAGTCCCTGTAAACTTCAAGTCACAACATAACACGATACATTTTAGTTTCAGACTTCGTCATATCCTTCCTTCAGAAAATGAATGCTTCTAGCGGCTTCTAGCAGCTTTCTAAGGAGAAAATAAAAAAGAGCAAAGCACAGCAAAGAATAGTTGCATTTTGTTCCTGAATGCCTTTCCCCACCTGTCCCCCACTATTTAATCTTTGTCCAGATTTCTTTGGTTTAGAGTCGACTACTCTTCTGTAGGTCAAGAAGAGAATCAGGTTTCTTGTCTTAAGGACGCTAGTGCTATGATCTTATCAAAACTCTCTCCTCTTTGTACAGTCCACAGATGGTTAATGACTTAACTTACACATTTGCTCTCTTTATAACCAGTAAATTATTACTCAGTTTGCCAAATGCAGTAAAATAATCATGCAGGTGAATAAACATGTTTTGTTCCCTAACTAAACTTGCCCTTAATATATCAAATGACAAAACACAAGCATTGTCATGTCTGGATGTGCTGAGCACATTAAGTATGCTGAACTTAAACTGGTGTCTGGGGAATTCTTGCACATGTTATGAAAGTGCATTAGTTTCTTTATTTTTCTTGATGTCAGATATGTGTTCATACACCCTTTCTTTCAATTTCCTTTCGGTTTTGCCCAGACACCTTTGACAGAGGGCAACATAAACCACAACTGTGATATCACAATTAACATTTCCTGCTACTTTGAATATATATAAATTAATAGAAAAATATTTGCAATATGAGCATCTTCCACATTTCCCCATATATGCCCTTTTAGTATTATTTTAAGTTTTTACCTCTTTTGCAAACTACAATTGGTTTCTTACTAATCTTAGGTATAATCTGTCTATCTTCCTTCAGTATGGACCAATTATTTTCAAAAAACTATCTTATAACTGTACAGTCAGTACTGTACATGGTAATAAAGGTATTTGTATAACCTTTGTTGTTGCTCTTTCTATTTAAACTTCCATTATTAACAGGGCTGTTTTCCTGTGTCAAGAGAATATCATCACAACAGTTAGTTCTTCTTTCAGCTTTTCCCGGTTAGGGGTCAACACAGCGGAACTCCGGTCCGCTAATGATTGGCAGTAGATTTCTTATGGGTGCTGAGGTGCCAGCTCGACGCCCAACCTTCAACTAAGGCACGCCCATTCTATGCATGTCTTTCGAATGCTACTCGACCACAGGGAGGACATGCAGACTCCACACAGAAGGCGCTCCAGCTGAGAATCGAACGGGAGAACCTCTTGCTGTGAGGCAACAACACTACCGCTGCACCATTACCACAGTGCAAATGTAAAATGGGAATAAAATTACCACTCTGTCTTTTATTAATGCCCTTGTATATCAGGTTATCTATAAAATAGCCAGGATACCCTCTAGCAGAAAACATTTCCTTAAGATGTAGACATTCATCCTAAAATTCTTCCTCAAGTGTGATCATTTGGGCAGCTCTCAAGAACTGCCCTTTTACCACTGCCTTTTTCTGTGTAGCGGGTGGAGCACTTGTATAGTGAAGGAAGGCATTAGAGTAGGTGGTTTTTCTAAAAATATTAGATATAAACATGTCATTCGTCAAATCTTTGCTTAACCATATATCTAAATGTGCTATAATGACATCACTGGTTTCATGGGTAAATTGTAAAAAAAAAAACAGTTGTAGAATTAATATATTCTATAAGCAATGGTATTTTTTTTATTTTATCATCCCATACAACAAAGATGTCATGTAGATATCTGATAAATAGTTTGCATGAGGTCATAAAACTGCTATTAAACAAAAATCTTCTTTCCCATATAATCATTGTGATGTTGGCAAAAAGGGGCCCACAGGCAGAGCCCATTGCTACCACCTTACTTTTCAGATAATACTGGCCTTCAAACATAAAGAAGTTATTCTTTAATATAATTTCCATTAGGCTCATATAAGTTGATTCTTTCTTGCGGAAGCCCTTTCTTGAATAGAAAACCAGCAAATCATTCTAGACCCACAGTATGTGGCATGATAGTATAAAGGTCATTTACATCAATAGTGATAAAAGTGTAATTTGCTTTATACTGTAACTCATTAATCTGTTGTAAAAAATGCCATGAGTCTTCACAAATGTGGGTTTCATGGAAAACCAAGCATTTTAACTTTTCATCCAAAAATCTGGCTAGAATGGATGATTGAAGCCTGTGCATCAATTATTGGGCACATGGATGCATTATGTATATTTTCATGGATTTTCCGATTCCAAACAAAATAGGAACCTTCGGTGTAAGCATATTTAAATAATTATATTCATCTATGGTGATCTGTTGTTCTATGAGCATATCATTGATGTTACCCCTTATTCTATTATAAGCTATATTTACTTAGTTAAGGGATGCTTCATTATATGTATTTTCAGTTAACATTTCATTAATTCTGTTCACATAATCATTTTTACGCATTACCACTATTCCATCCCCCTTATCAGGTTCCATGACCCTTAAGTTACCCTGTTTCATACTTGTTAACATTTTTCTTTCCACAGTTGTCATATTAATAACAATCCCTTCATTTTTAATCATGCATTTACTGTTATTCAAATTTAATGAGTTATGAATGTCAAGTTTGCATAATTTTTCAAGTAGTTGTAGGGTTGGGTGAGCAGGGAGATAGTAAGCACTGGAAATCCTAAGACTTGTCATAGCTGCCTATATTTCATTAAACAAAGTACTAAAGTTCAGTTGTTATAAGGCTGTGTTTTAAAGAACTTGTCCTTTTAAATTTAAGCTTTAAGAAGGGCTCAGCTTTCATGTGACCATTTATTGTGTATTTGAATTTTGTATATAAAGCTTTGGCTAAGATATTTTATCCAATGATGTTTTAAAATATTAGAATGAAAGTGCTAATCTGGTTTAATTTGGGAATAAAGATGTTTGGATTTATCCTGCTGGCTTTGTGTTGGTTTACAAAAGAGTTGTGTTTGCATCTATCCTGCTGCTTTTGTGTTGGTTTTGTGGCCAGTTTGTCTTTGTTTTGGATTTCAACTCATAACCTAAGTCAACAGATGGGCATCTTTTCTACAATCCAGCATAAGCTTTTAATAAAACTATAAACTAAATCATTCACAATACAAAAAGAGAAAAACTCAGCATATCTACCTTTACCAGTTCCGATCCCCCTCTCCCAAATCCAATCAAGAAAGGGGTAAGAAACCTTTTAATTAGTTTTTCATCAACAAATGCAGCCTAGTCACCCGGGCCTCCTGGCTAACATCTTGGCCATCTAAGCCCACCTTTCAGTATAATGTGGGTCTCATTAAAAGCATTTTGGATCTCCCCTTTTCATTGAAAATGCCTTGTCAAAAAACGACACATTTTTAGTGGTAGGAGAAGCAGAAGGTAAGAGCTAGCTGTTATTATTATTATTATTTGTTACATATTTTTTGATCTGGTAACTTGCTGTATCAATTGCCAATTTATAGAGGCAACTTGGAAAAAATGTCTATTGTTCAGTTTTAGTCATCTGTACTAATGTCTACCCCTCAGTGCTAGCTGCCAGAACAGTATCTACTGTTCTTGCTCTGAAAACATTGAGTTATCATACGTTGAGTTTTTTTTTCTTTGCAATTAATATTCTTTCCTTTTTTGAGTCTGACCTGCAATATGAAGTATATTCCATGCTGACTTTTATACAAACCATAAAATGTACAATGATGTGATGCTTATAATGATCTGGTACCTCTTATTAGTAATAATAAGAGGTACCACATAATTATAAATTTTATTTAAAGTACATAAGGATTATATTATTATGACAGCTGCTAAGTAGGGCAGGACCAGCTTGAATGTTACACTGATGAGGGAAGGGATGTGAATTTATCATGTGTACCAATATCACTTTGTTTTACAGCACAATAACCCACTCCCTTGCCTGATAAAAAGTATATATATATTTAGAAAGCTTGTGAGGAAACTATTACTCTATTTTTGTTTTACTTGAATCGATTGTCTGTGGACTTAAAGGATTTTCGACTGGAAACAGACTTGCTGCCTTGCTTGGATTACTTTCGAATACTAAGTAATTCTGTACAGTTTATATATATATATCTATCTATATATATATATATATATATATATTTATATATATATATATATCTAATCACCTAAAACTAATATAACCGCACGGGAAAACCCCCATCGACTGACCCCGAAACCACCAATCACCATAGTAACAACGAAAAAAAACACAACAACACAGCAAAACCATACACCACAATCACAACAAAACAAAAACAACAACCCCAAACCAACAAAACACACACAACAACACAAACACACACCAAAATCCAAAAAAACACCACAAAACAACCCTCACACACACAAACATCTACAACCCTAACTCCACAAACTCCTACTAACCACCTCAACACTATACTGATACTAAGCTAACCCCTACCCTACCTAACCCACTTAAACAACCCCCAAACACTAAAACTACCAAGACACTTAACTGACCACACAACTAACCCTAACCTCCACCTACACCACTGGCTCCCTCCTAAACACAATCACCTACACCGCCACACTTCAATACCTGGGCTACCCTTACCTAACCCTAACCCTAACTCCACTTAACCTAACCCCAACCCAAACACACACACCACCACACACCTAACCCACGCACTGACCCCTACCTCACTTACCCACCCCTATCCCCACCGGGGTTTTGGTTACTCGTCGTCACGCGACTGGGAGCTCACATTAAAGCTGGTCGGGTGTTCTGCATGGTAGACTAATAGAACTATATATATATATATATATATATATATATATATATATATATATATATATATATATATATATATATATATATATATCTATCTATATATATATATATATATATATATTTATATATATATATAAATATATTTTTTTTACTTAAGACGAGTTTAAGTTCGCTACTTCTACTACTTTTGTCTGATCTGATTAATATACAGTGATTAACTAGAGGTATATGGACTGAAAATCTTCCATACAGAGAAGTTTCTTACACTGTTTTACTTTATATTATACATGCCTGTTGTCTGTAATGTTATTTGAAGTTCTTGTGACAACAATACTGTCTTTGTTGAATGCTTTGTGGCCTGGTAATGCCTGTAAAGGGCTTCAAACCAGCACGATCCATGCATCCTTGTAGGTGCTCGTAGAGTGCATTGGTAAAGGTTCCTGCATCTTGGACACTGTTATCCTTTAGCGTGGGGGCTGTGAAACTTACCACCTCTGTCTTAAGTAAGGTGAAATTTGCTATAGAAAAGTTTTTCACTGTGGTTTCCATGGTTGGAGATGGTGGTGTGGTGTGGACATCCAGAGTGATTAGTTTATGGTCTGATCTAACCAGTGACGGGTTGACCTCTGGTGTGGAACACCTGTCGCCCATGTTGGTGATGACCATGTCCAATATGTTTTCACCTCTGGTAGGAGAGTTTACCAGCTGATCCAGGGCATTTGAGTTGATAAATTCCAGAAAGCGCTGGACCTGGAAATTTGTACTTGAGTAGTTTTCCCAGTTAACGGTAGGGTAATTGAAATCGCCCAATATCAGGGTGTTCAGTAGGACCTTCATGTTTTCCAGTGTCTCCAGAAAGGCGGAGTGGTGGTCCTGGGTCATGGAGGGTGATCTGTAGCAGGCCACAATTTGCATAGCAGATTTGCCATATGTTAGTTGCACATGGATAATCTCTGAGGTATCATGCTGCGCCACTAACCAGGAGGTGTAGGTATCCCTGATGAATATGGATACACCCCCTCCTTTTGTGTTTCAGTCCATGTTCTGTGGCCGAAATGTGTGGTATGAGTTGTAGCCCAGTAGTGCTGGGGTGCTCTGTGGAGCCTTGAACCAGGTTTCAGTTACTGCACAGAAGTCGACGTTCTCCATACTGAATTTTAAGGAAATACAGTTTGGCATACAACTTGCTGATATACTGTATATCACTATACATAAGTATAACCAAGATAATTGTGGTATTTTTTTCCCACTCTTAAAACAGTGAATAATTAGTCTGAAATAATATTTTCTTCAAATTGTCAACATGCGTAAAAGGATAAGAATAGACAGAATGATGTGATTATTTTAATTTCACTTTCAGATGACCCCATACTCTTTTAACAAAAAGTTTAGATAACATTACAATAAATGTTTTCCAGTTCTGGAACCCCCAGAGGTACACTGCAGGTTATGTCTATACTTAGTCAAGGCACATAAGTTGTCATGTTGTCTTATGTGTGATACAGAGTTTTGCAGGTAATACATAAGTATAGTCAATGCTATGGAACTGCCTCACTGACCAAGAGAATGTGACGGCTGTAGTAATAGTTCCAACGGAGTCCAGAAACAGGAAACCATTTAAAATCTTAGTATGAATTTATGTGCTATGTCATTTATTTGTTTGTCTTTGACAAGGGCTATATGATTGTCTAACAAAGCAGACAATATTAGGATATATAAGAAATAAATGGTCAGGTTTGGCAAGGAGATGATAGGAAGATGTGATTATGTTGATGTATGCAATGACTTGGCTATCAGCTTGCAACTCATAGCCTTTAAAATGCAATGAACTGCAACATGTTTATACAGAGGGAAAGTCTGGAATTTTCACACGTTTACACTCAACCAGGCAGGCCAAATAATAAATGAATTGTGAAGTCTTTCTTGTGGTAGCTTGATAAAAGGGCTGCTTTTTCAAGATGTACTCAATACCTTTTTTTCTTTTTTTATATTCTTTGCCTTTTTGACCGATATGTGGCAGCTAGCCTCAATTTTTTTGTAATAATTTCAGGTTTTTGTCATCTGTAGTATCTGTCATAACCAGTAAATGTTATTGGTATCTTTTATGTGCTATTGTCCTTTAACCACTGGTGGTAGTGAATTCATACCTCCCTGTAGTCTGTTGCATTGGCTGAAGATCAGCAGATAGTGTTATCAGTGATAGCGAGGTAAATGAGTTAATCAGTGCTATGGTGTGATAGAGAGGTAAATGAGTTAATTAGCTCTATGGTGTAGTGTGTTTAAAAAAGGTATTACAGAGAATATTTATTCCCTGGTGTAATACTGAGGGGGCATGTTGTGACACCAATATTTACCGGGTCTATATCAGAAGATCAAAGTTTCAAAACTTTGAATCTGATATGGTCAACACCATATGATCGAAGTCTTGAAACTTTGAATATTTTAACGGAGATCTCTGTACAGCGCGGAAAGGGAAGATTTCCCTTTTCTGCACTGTTGTGCAATCTCGGAGTTGGTGTATTTAAGTAGCGGGGAGTGTGGGGGGGTGCAGGGGGGCTTGCCCCCCTGCTTAGAGTGTTTAAATGGTTTGTTTTTGTAGGTTGTTGTGTTTTTATTACATTTTCAGTGTTTCAAAACTTCGATTATATGGTGTCGACCATGTCAGATTCAAAGTTTTGAAACTTCAATAATGTAATATAGACCCATATTTACCTGCTTTCTTGTGTTCTGTAAAGTGATATAGGTTCATAGGTAGGTACTAGGCTATCTGCCCGAAGGCATTTATAAGCTTAGCCAGAATGTGTTGGCTTTCGCCACCCCTTTAGATTAGTTCCCTGTGCCTCTGTCCAGCAGAGCCACTGAAGTGATCCCCGGGGTAAACTTTCTGTTTCCCATCCACTCGTCAAGGTTTCTCTTGAAGAGTGTTAGCGAGGAGCTCTGCCTAATGTAGATTGGAATCTTGTTCCAAAGCATGGGAAGTCTCTGTGACAGGAATCTATCCCTCCAGCATGTCCAATTTATTGTTGTGGTGAGGTTTAGATCCCTAGAGCATATGGCTCGAGGGGATAAGCTTTTCTTTAGGTGGAACATGTCGATCAGCTCTTGGTTGGACATGGCCTTGTATGTCAGGCAGAGATCACCTCTGACTTGGTGGTATGCAACTGAGTTCAGCTGGAGTTTCTTCAGTTGAGCTGCATAGGGCATCTGTTTGAGGCCAGTGATCCTCTTGGTGAGGTACTTCTATGGTCTTTCCAGCTGTTGCAGGTGTCTTGTAAGATACATCCCAAATGGGGAGTTGTACTCTATGATGGGTCTAATGAGCAATGAGTAGAGGGGCACAATGACCTCTTTTGATCTGGATGCGAACCCTTTTGTGATAAGGTGTGCCACGTAGAAGGATTTTCTAACCACTTTGGCAATGTGGTTATCAAAGGAGAGTTTACTATCTACTTAGGTCCCCAGATCCCTTATTACGTCTTCTGTATTTAGGGGAATACCACCTATGTGGTAGTTTATGGGTACTTTGTTTTTTCTAAAGGGGATGACTATGCACTTTTTGGCATTTAGCTTGAGGCCATGATTTTGACATCAGGTGTCCGTCTCAGTGAGACCCTTTTGGAGGATGTCTGTGTCAGCCGGAGAGTCAATTATAGCCCCTAGTTTGCAGTCGTCTGTGAACTTGGTCAGCTATAGTCCTCCTGTGCTTGCCTGTACCTCTGGGAAGTATATGCCGAACAGGAGGTGTCCTAGGACTGAGCCCTGGGGAACGCCATTTGTAACCGGTTTAGTGTCAGACCTAGCTCCCGCAACTCTTACCATGTGGGTTCTGTCCATGAGCCAGTTGGCAACCCATCTTATGACGTAGGGGTTTATGTTCAGGCTGGTGAGTTTGTCTATAATACTAGAATGGGTAATGGTGTCAAAGGCCTTTGCGAGGTCTAGGTAGGCTGTGTGTACCACCTTTCCCTCGTCTATAGCCTTGGTAACTGTCTCAAAGAAGTCCACCAGGTTTAGGAGGCATGTTCTGCCCTTAACAAAGCCGAACTGGGTAGGGTCCAGTGTTTGGAGGTTCCCAATGTCTCTGTTAATGAGTTCCATGAGGATACGCTCCATAGCCTTGCAGACCAAGCTAGTCAGGCTTATAGGGCGATAGTCCCCGGGGTCTGTTGTGGCTCCAACTTTATGGAGTGGAATAACCGTTACTGTGTGCCATTCTATAATACGTAACCTGTGGAGAGGCTGAGTTTGAACAGTGTGTTTAGGTGAGGGGTTAGTTCGTCTTTGAGCTCTTGTAGGACGCAACCTGGGACTCCGTCCAGTCCCATTGATGCTGTGTTTTTGGCTTTGGAGAGGGCTGTTTTAACCTGAGTGTTTGTGATTTCAGGAGCTCTACATTCTTCTGGTATGGTTATGGGCCCTTTTGAGAGTGAGAGGGGGGTGAAATTTGCGCCAAACCTGTCTGCCAGGATGTTGGCAATATCGGTCAGTTCAGTGTATTTTGTACCATTCGGCATTAACTCCAAGCAGATCTGAGCATTGCCACTTAGATTCTTGACATAGCTAAAGAATGCCTTGTGGTTATCTTTGGAGTCCTTGGCAATTTTTCTTTCGAAACTCGCCTTGGATGATTTTTTGAAGGATCATAGTTTCTTGCTGTTACTGATCAGGGATGTCTTCCCTTCTTGCGATTTTACTCTTTTCTGTACTAGTTTCCTCCTTCTATTGTATAGCTTGTTTATGGCAAGAGTCCACCAGACTGGTTTCTTTTTCTTGGAGGAGTGAATCTTGGTTTTGCTTGGGATAGCACGATCCATGCATTCTTGTAGGTGCCCATAGAATGCATTAGTAAAGGATTTTGCAGTTTGGACAATGTTATCCTTTAGCATGGGGGCTTTGAAACTTTCCACCTCGGTCTTAAGTAATGCGAAGTTAGCTTTTGAAAAGTTTTTCACTGTGGTTTCCTAACCAGTGAGGGGTTGACCTCCGGTGTGGAGCACCGGTCGCACATGCTGGGGATGACCAGGTCCAATATGTTGTCACCTGTGGTGGGAGTATTGACCAGTTGATCCAGGGCATTTGAGTTTATAAATTCTAGGAAATGTTGGACAAGGGAGTTAGTACTTGAGTAGTTCTCCCAATTAATGTTTGGGTAATTGAAATCACCCAATATTAGGGTGTTTGGTAGGACCTTTATATTTCCCAGTGTTTCCAGAAATGCAGAATGGGGGTCCTGGGACATGGTGGGTGATCTGTAGCAAGCTACAATTTGAATTGTAGTTTTGCCCATTATTAGTTGCATGTGGATGATCTCTGAAGCATCGTGCTGTGCCACTAACCTGGTGGTGCGGGTATCCTTGATGAATATGGATACGCCCCCACCTTTTGTATTTCGATCCGGGTTCTGTGGCCGAAATGTATGGTATGAGTTGTAGCCTGGCAGTGCTGGGGTGCTCTCTGGAGCCTTAAACCAGGTTTCTGTTACTGCACATGTATCGGTTTTCTCCATACTGAGGAGTGCCTCGAGTGCGTGCATTTTGAGGTTTAGACTTCTGGCATTGAGTAGCATCACCCTCAGTTTTTTGTTACTTGTGCTATTTATGGCGGTGGGTTTGTCTTTTGAGCCTTGCCTAAAAAAGGCACTGTCGGGGTGGCAAGAGCCTTTGTCAGTATTTGAAAGCCTAAGGGTGACAGGTGCAAGCCATTTCTAGTGAAGCATGGTGGCTTGTCGAGCATGTCATCCCAGGCAGACAGACACTGGATCCCCTTTGAATGACACCAGAAACTTAGCCAATTGTTGAAATTGATAATTTTTTCTTTATACTGTGGTATCATTCTTGGTGAGGGCAGGATGCTACTCAGGGTCAGGGTCATACCGGCCTGGGCTACAAGATCAGAGAGCTTTTCCATGTCTCTTTTCATGTAGTCCAGGGAGGTATGGCTCAGGTCATTCACACCAACATGGACAATGACAGAGTCGTATTTGTACTTGTTCTGGAGTGACCTGAGTACTTGTGCTATGTGGCGGATCCTGGCACCCGACAGGCAGTTAACAGTAACCTTCTCCTTATTCAGCCTAGTGAGTGGGACGTCAGTGTGCCTGACTATAGAGTCACCTATTACTAGTATGTTGGGTATGTTATTTTGCCTTAAGGGCTGTGATTGCATGGCACACTGGTTTTGTGAAGTATGTGTTTCATGATTTGTGTTGGGGGGGGTGGAGGATGCTTGGATGTCTGCTTTGGAGGTCTCTGTTGCTTTTGCAGATTTTTATTTAGAGCCTCCGAGTATGTTTTCGTGTATTTATGTATGTTTTTGGCCGGTGCTGGTTTAATGGGTCTATGTGAGACTGGTGGTGTGATGCAAGTATTTCCCTTCTCCTATTCACTGTCTGATCAAGCCTTGGGTTGAGAGAGCTTAGCCTCCAGTTTGGCTGTATAATTGCATCTCTCACATGTATTAGTGTTTGGTGGTAGGAGGAGAGGGTTGTCTGTGTACATGAAGCAGTTGTAACATTGCCTCAAAATGCCCAGATTCACCAGTTGGACTGGGAGTATGCCAGAAACTGCCCTTTGGACATGCCTGCATAGGTACAGTGAGCTGTTTTACTGAATGACTGGTAAGGTTGAATAGAGAGCCTTGTCCTTCTGTACAGTATAGGAGGGTCTACGTGCTAGGGATTATAAGTGCTTGCTATGAGTTTTGAGCAAGTGCTGGGCTGAGAAATGAATGTCTTGAGTACTTAAGTTGAAAGTTTGTCTAGTTCCAAGGGAAAATTTGAACAGGAGACTTTGTAAAGCCGGGAATAGTTATACCCTAGCTAACTGGCACTGCCTGGTGTGCAAAAGTGGGCAAATGTGGTATTTATAGCAGGGAAATGAAAAAGATAGAAATTAGCCCAAAATGGCCAATAAACTACTAATTTCTGGGCTAAAACCACTTCTCCAGGGACAGATAGGCTGCTCAAAGCTCCCCTCTCTCACAGGTGAACAGAGAAACTTCCTTCTATCCAGATGAGGTATGGGCAAACACAGAGATTTGTAACACAGCCCTGAATTCAGCACTTAACCTGAAAACTGGACTATACTAGCTTAGAAAGGTGGCAAACAAGTATATATATATATATATATATATATATATATATATATATTTTTAGAAAATAAAGCAGATACAATAAAAAAAACTCTTTAAATGCACAGAAAAGGATACTTATTGTTATATATCTCAGATCAGAGTTGTAGTCAATGCCACTAGTAATAAAGCAGGAAGAAACACAAATACAGTAAAAGCAGATTAATAAAATGCAATTATATATAAAATAGAAAACGAACAACTGATTTAAACAAGTTACCCAATTAACCAGAAAAAAGCTCAAAATTGAGCCCTGCTCCAGCAGTCTTCAAACAGACAAGTTCTAACTGCACACTCCTGCTGCTAGGGTGCAGGGGAACCTTCTCCAAAAAAGATGGCCTGGGTCAGTGCACAAGTTATACAAACAAAGCTAGATTCAGCAGGCCTGAATCTGGTCTATGCTGCAGCAACAAGGCACACCATTTTCAGAAAAAAACAGTTCAAATAAACAGGCACAATAAGCCTGTGACCAGAAATTCTCAGCTCAGAAGGGCAGAATCCAGCTTCCCACAAGAGTGCAGACCACACCTTCTTAATGTAAAAAAACTGTCCCAAAGCCCAAGTGCTTAAAGCAGAAATAATACACTTTAGAACAGACACTAAGCCTTTAATCAGAAACTCCCAACTCAGAAGGATGTAAGCTTCCTGTCCTGCCACAACAATGCAGACCACAAACCTTCCGAATGTGAAACAACTGGTCTAAAGCCCAAGTGCGTAATCCAAAGGCTTAGAATAACAGTTGCAATTTAATCGGCTACTAACAAGCAGTAATAAATGCAGCAGAATAAATGCTATTAAGTACTTTTAAGAACAGGCAGCAAGAGCAAAATAAATAATAAAGTAGGAAGAAACACAAACACAGTAAGCAGATGAATAAAGTGCAAAAACATTATTTATTTTTTTTCTCTCCGTATTAGGTAGAATGAGCTAAAGACACTAGACTGGGAGGAGTGTCATAGATCAAATATACAGTAGGGGCGGGCAATTGCAAAGCCACCAAGTATAAAAAGAAAACACCAATAGGGATGGCAGGGTGGGGGGAAAAATCAATTCAGAAAAATAACACTTTCAACACAGATCAGAAGCCAGCAAATATTATCTTAAATCAATCAAGCAAAAGAAATTAGAATACTGTAGAACTTTGGAAAGAATTGCCAAAAAATATACTTATCAATTTATATCTTGAGTTGTTTCAGTAGCACTCTCAGTCAGAACTCAGTTAGATTCAAGCAATGAATGCAGGGGTAACAAACAGGGAATCTTATTTATACTAGCAGGCCTTGAGACAATATAACGCTTTACTACTGGTGGCTACCTGAGGTCTCATGCTGACACTTCCAAAAGCATCTCTCCTCTCCAAGGAAGGATAATAACCCACCCCCCATTCCCAATGGTGACTTCTTTACACTTTTTTCCAGATGGATATGGTTTATGCCAATGTGTGCGATTTCCTAATATGCTCATAATCCACCAAGCCTGGTTCATTGAATGTGTATTTAGCTGCAGTTCTTTTTCTGAGGAAGGAATTATTACTATACTCCCATGCGTGGACTTAGCCCCCTTTACTCCACCTAAAATAATACTAACTCTGAAATCACAATGGGCCATATTCAATAAAGCCTACATTAAGTGTACAGTAGGTGTGCATGATATGTCTTCAAGAACATTCTTATCACATTTTTTTGTGATTTCTAGTCACTCAGAAAGATTACACTAAGTGTACATGCAGTCTGTACTTTGTGGCAACCTTTATGAATCCCTGTCAATATTTGAAACTACAAGAATATCCGTAGGAAAAGTAAATTAGGAGGAAGAAGTGAGTAATGCCTGTGTTGACTGTTTACTCAGAATGGTGTACACTTAGTGTAGGTGTTACTGAATCCCTGTGGCAAGTTATTGAAGTTTCATTCAAATCCTCATTCTCTGAATTGGGCTTGGTGGATTGTGGTTTTGCATTAAAACCAGTAGATATAAAAGACTATTTCCCAAGTATGTGGTACTACCACAGCTACAAGTGGCATATGTTGTTTTAATTAAAACCATTCTGTAAACCTAAACAACCTTTGGCAGAGATTCTTGCTGTAATACAGAACACAATCTTCCTGTCTTTTCTTTCTTACTGTCCATAGTGATCCATTGTTCCAGACTTGCTGTAATCTCTTTCTTTACCTTTCATCTGCTTAGAGTCATATTTGTCACTTTACAAACAATAATCAGTAACACAATTTGAAGTTTAGTTGCCATAATTTTGCATGCTTTATTTATGTATGTATGTATGCATTTGAACCATAGTATGTGTGCTAACTCGTACCCGTATTTGACATATGGCACTTTCCTTGTTAAGATATTTCTTCCTGACATTATTGTAGTCAGAGTGCAAGGATATTTTGCAGTTACAGGCCTGCTTTTTATTATCACTGCCTTCTCATCTTTAGATAAGTAAAGGATATGGAGAGTCATGTGTGGGAGTCTTTATTCATAGCCAAAGGGTTCCTATCAGTACGTCGAAACTTCAGCAGTTCGAACATCATATGTTCGAACTGTGAAGTTCGAAAACTGATTATCGCAAAGCCGTGGAACACTGAATTCTTTCCCAGGGAAAGAATTTGGTGGGCTGTTTCTGTGGCTTCGCGATTTTCAGCACTGTGGTGGAAAGTTACGAGTCAGGTTCAGGTAAGTGTGCGATTGTGTGGACGTTAGGGTTCGGGCGCAGGTTAGGTGAGTTAGGGTTAGGGCGCGGGAGAGGTGGGTGTGCGATAGTGACAGACTTTAGGGTTAGGGTGGGATAGGTGAGTTAGGGTTAGGGCACGGGTCAGGTGAGTGTGTCATAGTGACGGACCTTAGGGTTAGGGTTTGGGTTAAGGTAAGTGGATAGATAGTAGTGTATGTACGTTTAGTGTAGGGTTAGATGTAGGATTTTAAGTGTATGTGTGTGGATTGCTGTTTTTTTTGGTGTGCTTGTATTGTGTGTGTGTTTCTTGGAACAGCGATTTTTTTCCCTGGGAAAAAAAAATCGCTTTTCTAAGCCTTTGATGGTTTTGCACTTTAAGATTAGAAATTTGAACATATGCTGTTCGAACTTCTGCGATTTCGACGAAGTGATATAGACCCTAGCCAAAAACGTACCCTGGGTTTCACCACCAAAGAAAATTATTTTCCTGTGCCCCTGTCGAACAGAGCCACAGAGGTGATTCCAGGGTGAATTTCCTATTTCCCATCCAATCAACAAGATTTTTCTTGAAGAGTGCTAATGAGGAGCTTTGTTTGATATAGATAGGTAGTTTGTTCCAGAGTATGGGAAGTATCTGGGACAGGAATCTATCCCTCCAACATGTTCTGTTTATTGTGGTGACAAGGTTTAGGTCCGTAGAGCATGTAGTTCAGAGGGACTGGGATTTCTTTAAGTGGAGCATGTCCAACAGCTCTGGGTTTGACATAGCTTTGTATGTTAGGCAGAGATCGCCTCTGAGTAGGCGATATGCGATGGATTAAAGCTGCAGTTTTTTGAGACTGTCTACGTAGGGCATCTGTTTGAGGTTGGTAATCCTCTTTGTGAGGTATTTCTGCGGCCTTTCCAGTTGTAGATGTCTTGTGATGTACATACCAAAAGGGGCATTGTACTCTATAATGGGTCTAATGAGTGATGAGTAGAGGAGAACAATGACTTATTTTTTCCTGGATGAGAAACCTTTTGTGATGAGGTGTGCCACGTAGAAGGATTTCCTGACTACTGTGGCAATGTGATTATCAAAGGAGAGACTACTGTCCACCTGTATCTCAAGGTCTCTTATCACACTTTTGGTGTTAAGTAGACTACCACCTATGTGGTAGCTCATGGGTACAGAGTTTTTACCAAAGGGGATGACAATGCACTTTTTGACATTGAGCTTGAGGCCATGGCTTTGACATCAGGCATCTGTCTCAGTGAGGCCCTTTTGTAGGCTGTCCACATCGTTAGGAGTTTCGATTATAGCTCCTAGTTTGCAGTCATCTCCAAACTTCCTTAGCCAAAGACCTTCTGTGTTAGCCTGTACTTCAGAAAAGTAGATACCAAACAGGAGAGGACCCAGGACTGAACCCTGTGGTACTCCACTTGTCACTGGTCTGAAGTCGGATTTGGAGTCTACTACTTTCACAGTGTGGATTCTGTTAGTGAGCCAGTTGGCAACCCATCTTGTGACATAGAGATTTATACCTAGTTTAGTGAGTTTATCTATAATTCCAGAGTGGGGGATGGTGTCAGAAGCCTTGGCGAGATCTAGATAGGCTGTGTGAACCACTTTACCCTTGTCTCCGGCTTTAGTGACTGCTTCAAAGAAGTCTATCAGATTTAGGAGACATGATCTGCCTTTTACAAACCTGAAATGGGTGGGGTCCAGAGTTTGGAGATTACCATTGTCTTTGTTTATAAGTTCCATGATGATACATTCATTGGCCTTGCAGACCAGGCTCGTTAGGCTAATGGGGCAGTAGTTCCCGGATTCCATGGTGGTTCCCCTTTTGTGGAGTGGGATAACTGTCACTGTGCACCATTCAGTGGGCACAAAGCCTGAGGTGAGGCTATGATTGAACATGTTGCTTAGGTGGGGTGCCAGTTCATTCTGTCGTTCATGTAGAACGCAGCCTGGGATGTTGTCAGGTCCCATGGATGCTGTGTTCTTGGCTTTGGAGAGTGTGTTTTTTATCTCTGCAACCATGATTACAGGAACTTTGCATTCTTCCGGTATAGAGATGGGCCCTGTAGGAGGTGAGAGAGGGGTAAAGTTAGCACTGAACCTATCTCCCAGGATGTTGGAAATATCAGTTGGTTCTGTATATTTAGTGCCATTATGCTGTAACTCAGAGCAGATCTGAGTGTTGCCATTGAGATTCTTGACATAGCTATAGAATGCTTTGTGGTTGCCTTTAGAATCAGTGGCAATTTTGTTTTCATAACTAGCTTTGTTGGATTTTATGAGGTATCTCAGCTTCTTACTGAGGGTGACCAGGGAGTTAGGGTTAGGGAGAAATCACATTATATACATTAATATTAACTATACTAAAATATATATGTCACATACAATACAACTAAAATTCACACTATTAAAAACACCAACAACATTTTACTGTTTAATAGTTGCAGTTATCATTTTGCTTCCATGTGGGTTGCCACAGCGCAACTTAAAATCATGCTATCTTTTTGGGTATTTCACTTGTTACCTGATCCGCTTTGTTTGGCACCATGCCTAGTAGTTCATATTCTGTTGAGTCATCCATCTTAGCGGGTAGTAGTACAATAACAGATTCAGGTTAAGGCCTGGTAAAATGCCTTATTAAGTATAACCTTGTAACTTTGGTATTGTGTTCCTTATGCAGTAGTTGTGGCATCTCCTGGGCCTTTGTTTTATATAAATGCTTTATATTTGTTTAGAGAAGATGAACTTTCCTTTGTCCTGATAAGGTAAGAACTAGAACTAGCAGCTGATGTCACTTCTGTAGCTTCTTACTTCCCTGAGGGCTTTTTAACTGGATTTGTACACGTTCACATTTTTCCTGGATGTAAGATAGTACTCTTTTCATATTGTCACATTCAAATGACTGATTTTACTGACCTTCATGCCATAATTCTTATGCATTTGGTATACCCCTGGTTAAAGCAGCACTGAAGGCTCTGGCAGATTTGCCTTGAATCTTTTCTCCATTAATAACTGCAAAGGAGATAGTTCCACAGGTTAAGCAGAGTGTTTCAGTATTGTAGTAAAGCTAGATGACGGCCTTGCTTTGCACTAACTGCAGAGTTTCTTATGATGTTTTTAATTGTTTGACATGCTCTCTCAACTTGACAGTTGAGTTGTTAATATGCATGACTGGTGTCTGAACTACCATTCCTGTGCAATTTTTGTGTAACTCTGTCTTGATTCACTAAACTGAGGATCATTGCCGGAGATAACATAATCTGGATGCCCATGTCTAAAGAATATTACTTAGAGTAATGTAGTAACTGAATTAGATTATGTGTTAATCATTTTGGTTGCAAGTTTGTTCCATGGCCTTTCTGGAATTTCATGTGGATTCATTTCTTTATAAATAAATAAATATATATATATATATATATATATATATATATATATATATATATATATTTTTTTTTTTTTTATGTGCTGCATATTTGACAGTTCTTTGCTATCATTTGACCTGATGAGATATACCTGGCTATAATTTATTATCCCAAGCTCTTAATTTACACTTCTTAATGTCTGCCTTTTTGTCTCAGAACTGATTGGGCACAATTGTTCTGTCTGATTTGAATGACAGATCTTTTACACAGTCTCATCAGGAAATGTGTAGTACATCTGGATTTGTTCAGGTATTTTCTATATGTTATCTGGATATCCAGACATTACCAGGTCTATCAGCAACTATATTTCTGTATCAGATTCTATGCACGTCACAGACTGTTATAACTTTTCAAAAGATATCGATAGGTAAAGAACTGCTTGGATTGTTAAATCTTGATTCAGCGATTCTTCTTTACTTTCAGATATGCACTGTTCAATACATCTGTATCTTGTATGTCTTCCTGACCTTTTATGATTGTCAAGTGATACTTTTGTAAAGTCAACAGCTTTCTTTGTAAATGTAATGGTACTTTATCTATCATTATCAGAAATACTGTATACTGGCTTATCACCTACATCAGCACGTGTCTCCCAAACACATACTTGTTGAACTTCTCAGAATCATAAACAAAAGCTAGAAACAATTTTTCAGTTGGACACATAACCTGTTTCTACGTTAATCAGTACTCTGGACTAATAGTTGTTTTCCTTTTAGCAATGACACTGCTGCTGTCCCAGACTGACCAGCAATCACCTGCAACATGACTTTGTGATATCACAATACCAAAGAGCTGAAGATGATTATTTCACTAATTTCTGTAGTATTGTGAAACCTTTTTTTGTTTTGGCTCCAAATGCACCCTTTGCCCTTTTCACGGAATCTCAGGTGGGGAATAAATACTGATAATTACTTAACCATGCCCATAACCTTAACGCCATTTGTTTCTTTTTTCCTTTTGGGATACTACTGTTTCTTTTTTTTTTTTTTTTATATCATGGTGTAAATCTCGGCACACCAAGATATCACACATTTGACCCAAGCCACCCATAATCGGCATTTGTCTTTTCCTGATTAAAATAGTTTGTTTTGGACTTTTCAGCAACTTTCTTACTTTCTCATTATGTTCCATTTTGGTTTAACACCATACCAATATGCCACTGATATTTACAACACCTTCTAGACTATCAATTATCTCTGCAGCAGCTCTCTAGAAGATTTCATGTGCTGAAGAAATAGCATATGTTATTCACTGGACTTTGTATCTTTCTAGTCTTGTGTGGAATATACACAAATGCAAACTTATTGCATAAAAATCTTATTTACAAGAAACCCTGGTTAGCATCAAGTAATGAGAAATATTTAGCTCTTGGAATCATAGAGATAACTTCTTCTTGAGGTTTAATTTCTCCAAGTGTTTTGGGTTTCTAACACCATGACAGGAATGGACCCCATTCCGAAGTCCGGGCATGATTAAAGTTCATGAAATCAATATTGTTTCAGCCTTTGATGTTAGCTAAGAGTACTCTTCTCAGCACAAGCATTGTGCTCAGAATTCCTTCCTTCTGCAGTCCATATGTGGTTACATATATTGGTAGCATATTTAAATATGATTATAAATTCTTTTTTATTAGTCATGCTGTTCCTACTACTATTGGGATTGTCTGTGTATCTTTCTTCCACATTGCTCTTGTTTCTGCTTGCAAATCCTGGTATTTTATAACTTTGTGTCTCTCTGTATGTAAGATATTGTAGTTGCTGGGTGTAGCACTTTCAATGATCAATACTACTTTTGTCGTTTTTTCTTGAACTACTAAATCTGATTTTCTTGCATCGATTTTTATGAACCTTGGTAATGGGTGATCCCATGTGATATAAACTTCACCAATTTGTATAATGTTTCTGGTTCATGTTTCCAGTGCTTCATATCTGTATTGTTTACACAATGCCCAATGCAAAATTGTGACACATTATTGTATCTTTCAATGTACAGACCTGCTTCAGCCATAAGTGTGTCACACCCAGTAATGAGATGTGCAAATGTTTCAAGTTATCCTTTAGAGAAAGTGTATTTGTCTGTTTCTCCCATTTGTTCTATAGACTGTAAGCCAACTTATTTGTGGTCTACTGTCTTGGCCAGCCATTATTAGCCTTTCATCTTTAGGTTTATATTCACCTGTCCTTAGCCATTCCTGTGTCAAATCTTGGCCAGCATGAGGTTGTTCCAGAATATCTCTATACTTGTGACTATATTTGTGGACTTTCCATTTTTTCCATCTTACCTGATCCTTTTTTTATATTCTTTCTTTTTTTTTGGGGGGGGGGGGGCACTTTCAATTACTGTCTGTTTTTTGTCTACTTCTAGTTTGTTTTCCATTCCTGCTTTGTTTAGAAATGCTTTTACTAAGTTAAGCAGAGATGTTATCTTAGACTTCTTCACCTCATGCTTTAGAACTTTCACTATGTTTGGATCTGATGAGGTCAGCAAATATGTATACAGATCCAGGACTGTGGATCTATACCTGCAGTCAATTTCTAGGAAGCCATTAACTCCTTTAGATTGAAGTATGTCCTGGCATGCACTGGTGTTTAGATATCATTTTGTAAGCATGAAGGATTTTTTTTTATTGTCTAACTGGTTCAATGCTTTTTGTGACCAAACAATCACACCAAAGCTGTAAGTTAGAATGGGAAGAGCAAATTGATTTATAGCTTGGACTTTACTCCTAGGTGCCAGTACAGTTTTCAGTATTAGCTTTATTCTTCTAAAGTATTCCTTACTGAGCTTTATTCTCATTTGTTTATGGTTTATGGTTGACCCTTTATCTATTCCCAAGTATTTATATATTCCCTCCTCATTAGGGTTGGGAGGGTGGCCTAATGAGTAAGGTGTTTGCCTTACAAACACAAAGTACAGGGTTTGAATCTCACAGGGGATAATTGGCTAGGCTTAAAATGGCTCGCAAGGGCAATTAGCCTAGTACTAATCTATGAATCAAATTCCTTTGTATTGCATTCTTGTCCGAGGTTGATATTTTCCTGCTGCTGCAGTTTTCCTTTTATAAATGTTGACTTTGTACATTTATCAAGAACAAATGCCATTCTTATAATGTATGGGAAAGTTTTAACCATTTGTAGTTGTGTTTTAAAATCCTTGTCTGATGAGCTGTACAGTTTTAAGTCATCTTCAAAAAGCAGATGCGATTTCTTTAGAGAAGGTTGGTTTCTAGGAATTAAACTATAACCATAGCTTAACTTATTAAGTTAACAGCTTAATGGGTAATGTATGGCATAGGTAATGAGACCCTAATCTTGCTCTGTTCAGATACCATTAGCACTTGGAGTAGAATCATTTTGAATTTCTAGTTTACCCAACTATAAAAGATACACAGGCTCCCTTTAATCTCTTCAGCTCCTTTTAATTTCTTTGTCTTAATGCAACCACAACTTTCTTTGATGAGGGTACAACTGGTAAAATGCCTGAATCTCACTTAAGGTTATATTGACCCAGAATGTAATTAAAACCATAAAACAAATTAAAATAGCTTTTAACCATCAGTCTTGTCTTTCTTGTCTTCTGATAACTCATTCTTTGTTTGTATTACCCTTTACTATTTGCTCTGAGTATTCTACATCGCATTACAGGTGTGTAGCTTTTTCAACCAGCACCCCCAGGTGAGTACTATGAACCACCTCCCACTCCCCTCAGCTCTTCCCTCTTCAGTATAATAAGCCAATCACTACTGTCACACCTACCAGGTGGCCAGAATCATGAGAAGACCCCTCCCCCTCCCCCCTACAGCAACCATTCAGGTCTCGTTTCTGTGCCTTGCCCCAAACCTCCTTCAACATATTTAAAAAAATAATAATAATTTCTTCTTTAAACTACAGCAAACTGTTTGCTACATATGTATCAAACAGTTGCTACAGTTTATACCCTGCCTGAACATAGTGCTACATCACTCAGGTTTTGGTTAAAAAAAGTTGTTACTTTTAAACTTTAGCAAATGGTTTGCCACAATATAGCAAGCAGCTCCTACAGTTTAGACCACACAAGGACGCTTCAGCATTCAGGTTTGAACACAAATGCAATACCAGATTTTAAAAGCCCATATTGAATTAGAAATTGGGATTAGCTGATTGTGCTCTCAACACGTTGTGCCCAGGGCAGTTGCCTCTCTTGCCTCACCCTGGCTATGCTATGGTTGCATTATACCATTACTAGTTTGCACTTAATTACTTCATAACTGTTCTGTTCAAATATGCGAGTTATCTGTTTCATGAACATGTAAATCATCTGCACTGCAAACATGCAAATTATGTCTTGCCTAACTGTGAGTGGTTGCCTTCATGAACATGCAAAATGTGCTTTGCATGCTTATATATATATATATATATATATATATATATATATATATATATATATAAATACAACTGTTTATCATGAATATGTGGATATTTACCTTTAGTGACTGCAGTTTGCCACTGCATCTGCACACTGTATATATTTTTAATCATATTGGGCTATTTTCAAACAATTCTTCCCAGAATGATTGATTGTTGTACACACACTATTTGAACTAAAAGAATGAAAGCTCTACTTCTGTAAATACAACATATCTCTTTCTGACCTACTATCAGTAATGTAGCTTTCCAAGCCTTCTCTGAATATACCATTTGTTAAGATGTTATACTCTACACCTGTGGTAAAGCTTAACATTTTGTAATTTGACATTTGTACACATTTTCTCAATACACTGGTTCCTTTTCTGCATCGTTCTTGTGCTTTAGCCATTTCTGAAACTAAATTATTCACTGCACATGCATCTTTGCCATTCACAAGCAACTCATTCTCTACACCTGAGCTAGTGCCGCAACTGCATGCATTTCTGTTTGGCAATTACTTCCAAAAACACATTTATACCTGCTATATTTCCTTGTCTTTGATTTACCCATTTTTGAGAAATGGTTCAATAAAACACATTTGCTGCATTTCTTATTCAGTGCAGGACAAGGTTTGTCATCATACCTGTAACTACACTTAGAGTAACATGAAGTTTGATCAGGTAATTAACCTGTTTTTCAAATACACTATCATGGCCTGGCTTTCACTTACTTTTTCTAAACTGCTGTGTTGTTTCTGCACTGGTCTATTATATTAAGTACTAAGAGACATCTTTTGCTTTATTTTCACTTTTTTGTCTCAGTTTAGTCTTACATATTTACTCTTCTTCTGCAGACTTTGCACTTGAATACTTGTTATATACTGTGGAAGCATTTAAAAAAAATCTAGTGTTAAATCTGTTTCAGTCGGAAGTTTGATTCTTAGTTCATCATTTTTATGCCATACTCAGTTAATTCTGTAAGTAATACATTTTGCAGCTCATCAAACTCATTCTTTATCTCAGTCCTTGAACTCAGTTACATATCAATTGATTTGTGTGGCTATTGATTTCTCGTAAGAAGTAAGTGATACATATATAGTAGATTTTTTCTTAGGGTCATAGTAAAGTTTGAATCTGTATTTTATGACTGCCATGTCTCTTTGCTGCTCAGTGTGTTTAATACATCTGTTGCACCATCTTCAGTAGGGGGAAGAAATGTGGCAACTTAAACTTTTTCACTTTTTTCAGATATGACATAGGTTCACAGGTGCATATTTGTGTACTTGGTTAATGTCGCTGGGCTTTTTAAAGTCCAGCCATGCATCCCAAATCTATGACAAGTTTTAGCACCCTTGCTAATGTAATCAGGGGCTTGGGAGATTAAACATTTACAGACAGGGGGCTGTGTCCTTTACAGACACATGTGCCAAACCAGGAGTGGATTCCTGGTTCTCCATCCAGTTGACCAAATTACTGTTGAATTGGGTTGGGTGAACTCTGCTTTTCATGGATGGGGATAGTATTTCAGGGAGGGGGTAGTCTCTGGAATACATACTTGTCTGTCCAGCAAGTCTTATTTATATTACAGGCAAGGTATAAGTCTTTAGAATGGGTAATTCTTTCGCTGTTTGTTTTGTGGATATGCAGGAGGTCTGTCAGAGTGGGGCTCAAAGATGCCTGATAGATATCTCATCAACTGCCTGTAGGAGGCAGAACATATGGCAATGATAATTTCCAATTTTTTGCCAAATTTCTGTGAATAATCAAGGACAATGGTGAACTTACTGCCATGTTGAAAAATTCTAGTGTTTCATAGGATCTTGACTGGGTTCTAACGTCCTGAAGACAACTGACTGAAATCAGCTGATGCTTAGCTCCTTAGGCAAAGTAACATTACTATGTGTGTAAGACTGTTGCTCAGTTTAATGGGAAAATGTTTCTTTTCCATTGTTTTATGACTGTTCAGTTAGTATACATAGGTTTGTGGGTGTAAAGGTGTTAAGTAGGGTTTCATCAGCTAATTATTAGTAGGGAAACCCTTTTAACTTGTGTTTTTGGGATACTTGTGTCAGTAAAGTGAACAAAGTCTAAGAAGTCATTTTTTTAACAAATGCAAACTGTGTCAGTTGGGTTGACCACCTGCACAGGAAAAGATTGGTGCATGATAGCATGTTACATGATTCGTTTGAAGACAGCAGTGGATATTTTTTAACTTCTTTTTGTTTGCCCCCCCCCCAAGTTGATCATCAGCTGTTCCAAGTTCCTTTCCTTGTCCATGCAGAGGGCTGTAAAGAGATCAAGGACATTGATGCAGCATTACACTGCTGACATGAAGTGTTTTTCATTTCCCAGATGCCATGCATGTACGTCCAGTAACATGCAGAGGATGGGATGTGCAGTGGGTGTCTGTACTGACTGCCCATAACTTCCACATGCGACTGACATCAGCAGGGATACCCTGCCCACTTTCTAGTAGCACTTTGATTTCCCTGCTAGAGTCCAGAAAAAAACTAATCACCAATTTGTATAACTAATCACAATAGTGTGCCCTAAGCACTCTTTCCAGCCACCTCCTCCCAGTAGGGGCACACCAGGCTTTCTCTATTCGCACCCTTAGATGCCTGCAGTGTTAATCTAACTTGAGTTACCTGGGCCTATAGTCAGGGTTTTATTCCTGTGTCATGGTACTGGCAATAGTGGATATTATTTCTGTTTATCACATCGCCTATGAATTTTAGAAG
Source organism: Protopterus annectens (assembly GCF_019279795.1). Taxonomy (NCBI): domain Eukaryota; kingdom Metazoa; phylum Chordata; order Ceratodontiformes; family Protopteridae; genus Protopterus; species Protopterus annectens. The sequence continues at coordinate 67,793,453 of NC_056729.1, read as the reverse complement.
AACTGTACTTGTATAAACTGGTTGTTGTTGTGTCTTTTGGCTTTTCCTGGCCAGGGGTCGCCACAAGGGAACTTTGGTCCGCTAATGATTGGCAGTTGATTTTTACGTGCTGAGTTGCCAGCCCTAATGCACAACCTTCAACGGAGGTACACCCATTCACGCATGTCTCCGCGCAGAAGACGCTCTAGCTGAGAGTCGAACCGGTCAGCGTCTAACTGTGAGGCGACAATGCTACTGTAGCACCACCACCGTGTACTTGTATAAACTGGTAATCTTCAAAAAATGTAGTGAATGTAATACAATGTGATGTCTGCTTTACAATGTTTCTGTATGGAGCTTTTCTCCCTGGGTCTCCACTGAAAAATGGACTCTGGCACAGTCGGACTAACCTGGTCACCAAATGTCAAAATAACAAATAAATAAAAAAATAAAAATAAAAAATTAATCCTTAGAAATCACATCCAAATCTCTTGTCACCAACAGTGGAGGTTGTACTTTCATTTCAGTAAATTCCAGTAACAGTTTAAGAAATTCATTCATCAAGGCTGTAAAATTCCTTGTTGATTTTTCTAAGATTTGCATTCAGCATTTTGGTTTAAACAGTCTCCAACCATACCAGATGAACATGTTTTGAATTTTTATAGCCCTTTTCATGGTTCTCCATGATTTCTTTATTCTAATATTGTTTTAATTTTTCTCAATTCTTCTCAAATGTTTGCGTGTTGCAGTTAGCTAAATTTTAAAGCATTAGCAATTTGTAGTTGTTGGTTTGGTGAATGTCATATGAACATAACCACCACATTTTCAGGAAAAGAAGTGTTAAAATAGTTTTCCCCAGCTCATACCTCACAACCTCATAGCATAAAGAATCTGGACAAAAGTAAAAATAAAGTGGAGGGGTGCTCAAAAATAGGGATATATTTTAAATGTTGCTTTTATAATATATAGGAATAATAGGTGCTACACTGACATGTATTTTCTGAAGCATATGAAGTCTGAAACTCAAGTCTGTAATTATTTAGTCACTTCAATGATTTTCCAGAAGAAAAAGACAACTTTTATGAAGACTCTGCTGTCCAGGTTTTTGCCTCATACTTTTATTCTGTTCATTATAAAATTGTGGTTTTATGGTAAATCAGAAAATCACTAAATAATAAATAATGATTGAGTTTTGAGTTTCATCCTTCATTCAGATAGAAAATGTGTGTAACATGAATCCTATTATTCTGTTAACTTCTAAATTTAAAGAGCCAATTTTTGTCCCTGTTTTTTATTTTGAGCCTTTGTCTCATTATTTTAGGCTTTGCCCAGATTACTTGTGATAAGAGGCTGAGAGGTACATGCAGAACTCTGTACACTCTAAGAAGATCAGGACAGTTGTGGCTCATGGCTCTTAAGTGCAGCAGCATCTATATAGCCGTGTGGTCATACAGGGACGACTGGATCATCTCTGTGGTTGGTTGCAATTGGTGCTTCTTGAGAACTACACACACTCAAGACATTTGTACCCGAAGGTCACCAAAGATATGAACCTTGACAGCTGCAGCCATCTCAGATCCTAGGCCATGCTGAGGATATGCATATGTGTGAGCACGTCTTTTTCAGCTGATGTTAAAAATGATGTATCCTTATGGTTTTATTTCAGCTCAGATGTATGTCACTGGTGAACTTTGTGGTATTTGTACTTTCTTCTGAAGAAAATAGTACCTGGCACATTAGGAGATGCACACTTCTTTTAAGCAGGACCTTGTAGTTCTCGGAGACTGCAGGGCTCATAATACCGTCAGTGTACTAGTACATACTGATTTGTTTTCTCTGTGTATTGCTCTAGCCCAAGCATCTATTTAGTTAGTTAACAGGCATGTCATTCTGTGGTTTATGTGTGTGTGTGTGTGTGTGTGTGTGTGTGTGTGTGTGTGTGTGTGTGTGTGTGTGTGTGTGTGTTCTGTTTTCCTTTTAGTCAGTGAACATTGACATTCATGCAGAAATAATGACAAGTGATAACATGATTTTGTTAGAATGCTGGTTGCACATATTTCTAATGCTTTTTTTCATGGACCTTATTTTGCCTAATAAAAACAGTCCTTATTCTGAGAGAATGCTCGAAAGGCTGAGGGGTATATGTTGACTGAGTGGAACTTACTATATAAAAATTACCATAGCGATAAAATTAAATATTTCTCGCTTTATACTATACTTGCATTCGGGGAAGCTGTGCAGAACCTGAGATGAAATTACTGTATTCGTCAGCCACATGCTTTCATTTTTTGTAATGGCTTGTATCTTTAGACAAGGCTTCTGTGATATAAATATTCCTAGCAGGAAAGAGCTGCATAATTTATGGCTTTCAGTTTCTATAACTGTAACCCCCAATTCTTTATTATTTTCTGTCTCTGTCTTTCACTGTGTCTCTCTCACACACACACACACACACACACACACACACAAACATATGCACAGGCTCACACACACACACACACACACACACACACACACACACACACACACACACACACACACACCTTTTTTCTGTTGTGCAAAACTATAATTAATCAGTCTGCCATCTGCATTAGGTTGTTAAGGTCATACTGGTAGAAGAATTAAGGTAAATTGAATGGATTATAAATAACCAGCAGAAATCTGTTTGTCTGCTACTTAGAAGAATTAAGGTAAAATGAATGGATTATAAATAACCAGCAGAAGTCTGTTTCAGTCTGCTAATTTTGTCCATTAGAAAGAAAATGAATGGAATTATGCAAACAGTGCCCTTTAATGGGTGACATGCATCAAAAATGTCCTGTTCTTACTGCCTGTTTAAATGCACAAATGTTCTGTAGCAGTCAGCCTGACCCGTTATATGGAGAATGGATTAAATTGGTACATTTATTTTACAGTTCCCACTGTAGATAGTGGTTAGGAATGTTTATTACACTATGCATACTTCTCTAACATATAGGAAGAGAATCATTTTTGTGGTGCCATATAACAAATCTTTCATAATAAATTCCCTAAAACAGACAACAGGGCTTATAGTTCATCCCTTGCAGCAGCCCTCTGTTTACAGACAGCTTTTTGGGACTAAGCAATTGCTGCACAAATTATGTGTCCTTCATTGCTGCATAGCAACCCCGGAAAATACTGTCATAAAAAGACAAAATATTTCATTCTGTCATCACTGAAGCTGAGGTTAAACGGGGAAAGGGCTGGAGGCCATTGATTAGGGATCTGCCTGATGTGATGGAGTAGATTCAGGATAGTAAGGCAATATTTGCCTTACAGGCAGGAACATTAAGTAGGGCATTGATTCATAGTTTCATAGATTCTTACTAGGCTATAGACCTGCAGGGGGGGGGGGCGGGGGGCTTTCTAAGCCTAGCCAAGTTCTCCCAAAATAGTAATGATATCATGTACCCAAATAGGACATTGAGTGCCAGACATTCATAAGCTACCTCTGCCTATAGGGGACATGGGTGACAGGCCCAATGTAAATTTCTTGTTCCTCCTCCACTGGTCTAGGTTGCGCTTAAACTGGGTAATAGACTAACTCAGCTTCACATAGATGGGAAGCTTGTTTCATCGGCGGGGCAGTCTCTGGGACACATATCTGTCTCTGCAGCATGTTCTGTTTGTCCCAGACAAAATTCAGGGCCCTAGACTTTGTATTTCTGCTATTCTTTGACTTATGAATATGTAGGAGATTCATAAGTGTGGGGTTTGAAGATGCCTTGTAAGCCAGGTATAGATCATCCCTCAGCAATCTGTAGGAGACTTTGTAGAGGGAAAGGGTTTTAAGGTGATGTGCATAAGGCAGGTTTGTTATGCCTTGTATTCTTATTCCTTTTGTAAAGAACCTCTGAGGTTACTCTAGTTGCTTCATATGCTTGGTCAGATACATACCAAAGGGAGCACTGTGCTCTCTGATTTGTCTGATAAGGGCAGAGTACAGTAGGGTAATGACCTCTTTGGACCTAAATGCCATGCCCTTATTTATAAGTTGTGCAACATAAAAGGATTTTCTCACCACTGTGTCCAAGTGCTGGTCAAAGGTAAGGCAACTGTTTATGTGCATACCCAGATCCCTGACCACTGGATCAACTCTTAGGGGTGTATTATCAACATGGTAATTATCCTGGATGGTTGATTTCCCAAAGGGTACAATTATGCATTTCTTGGTAGTGATTTTAAGACCATGGCTTTGGAACCATTTGTTAGTCAGAGATAGACCTTCTTGAAGAATGCTAGTGACTGCAGGGGAGTCGATGGTAAACCCCAGCTTGCAGTCATCTGCACAGTTAGTCAGCCATAAACCTACAGCATTTCCTTCCATTTCATAGAGATAGATGCCAAAAAGGAGCAGGCCCAGTACCTAGCCCTGGACCTCTTGTAACCTCACCCATTTTGACCTCCTGGGTCCTATCAGTGAACCAGTTGGCTATCCAGTGGGTGATAAAAGGGTTTATACCTAAATCAGTGAGCTTGTCCACAATGCCTCGTGGTGTATTGTATCAAAAGCCTTGGCCAAGTCAAGGTAAGCTGTGTGCTTACCTTCATCCAGTGCTTTGATGACCCTCTCAAAAAGTCCAACAGATTTAATGGGCATGACCTTCCTTTAACAAAGCTGAAATGTGATGGGTCTGGTGTTTGCAGTTTATCTATGTCCTCCTATATCATGCCCATGATGATTCTTTCCATGGCCTTACATATGAAGCTGGTGAGAATTATGGACCTGTAGTTACCTGGATCATTGGTTGGACGTCCTTTGTTCAGGGGAATGACTGTGGTCATCTTCAGTTCCTTGGGCACAAAACCTGACTGAAGACTGCAGTTAAAAAGTGATTCAAGTGGACCAGAAAACTCATTTTCCATGCTATTTATTAAACATCCCAGGATATTTTTGGGGTCCATTAATGCAGTGTTTTTGGCCTTGGAAAGTACATGACCTGTTCCCTAGTAACAGTTTGGGACATTGTGGCATGTTGTATTTCCTTTGGACTATCGGGGAGGGGGGGGTGGTGAGGGGAGAAATTTGAGCTGAATCTGTCAGCCAAAAAGTTGGCAATGTCTTCCAGTTCAGTGTGGGTAATGCCATTTACAATAAAGTTTGGCGTATTGCTATGTTTATCCCCTGAGGTTACGGACATAGCTGTAGAAATCTTTGTGGTTGTCCTTTGCCTGAGAAACTATTTTTTCTTCAAATTTAGCCTTTGAATTATTAATTAATCCTCTTAGCTGTCTGTTTAGATTGGTCAGGGGGATTTTAGTATTTATGGCTGTGCTCCGCCTACAATTGGCCAAGATTTTTTTCTTTTGTTGTATAACTGGTTGATACTGTGATTCCACCAAGGTGGTCATTCTTATGAGCACCACCAGGACAAATGGAATCCACAATAATTTATTGAAAAGTTAAGCGCTTTCATCAAATAAAATTGACTTCATCAGAACAAAGAATACATTGAGTTAAACTTTTAAATACACTGAAAACAATGCCAATAGGGTAAGAACACACCAACCACCACCCATTGTCTTGAATAAATTAATGAATTAAATGTCGATTCAACTAAAAGAATTAAAGGCATATATTTTAAACATAATTAAACCTATAAATATATTAAACGTTAATGAAATATATTGTACTATATGAAAGTGTCAATATTAGATTATATTTTCCCAGCTTTTTCTTTTAATGCTAGTGCAATAGATATAAAATCATTCAAACCAGGATGTAAATTAGCAGCCAACCTTAATTACCACGTTAATTCTTTTTTATTTAGAATATTCTTCCAGTTGCCACCTCTAGGGTTTATTTGTATAACATCCAAAACAACAAGCTCTCAAGTCTAGGATTTGTGAACATTTGTACGACATTAAAAATGAAAAGGAGCCTAATGCCCTGTGCAGACATAGTAAAGTGTGTGAGAATTTCTTTCGTTTTAAATTTGTTATTGCACCAGCGTTAAAAGAAAAAGCTGGGAAAATATAATCTAATATCTTTAGCTGAATCGACATTTAATTAATTAATTTATTCAAGACAATGGATGGTGGTTGGTGTGTTCTTAACCTCTTGGCATTGTTTTTAGTGTATTTAAAAGTTTGACTCAATGTAGTCTTTGTTCTGATGAAGTCAATTTTATTTGATGAAAGCGCTTAACTCTTCAATAAATTATTGTGGATTCCATTTGTTTGTCCAGGTGGTGCTCTTTTTGGTTTATGTGTTGGTTTTAGCACCATCCGTCACTTTTTTTGGTTTTATGGTCTGTCGTATGAGTTTGTCTTACTTTTAATACAAGTGGGCATAGCTTTCTCTGTACAGCTATCAATATGGTTGTACAGAGATTTTGTATATAGCTTAGCATATGCTATGGTGTTTACTTGGTTTGGGGTGCTTGAAATTTAGCCAAGGTGTTGCTTAGTTGAGAGAGGTTAGCCTTGGAATAGTTCCTAAAGGTTTTTGGTTTATCTGGATCCCCTGATTTAATTTTTATTTCAAGTAATATTACTTTATGGTCAGATCTGATGAGCATAGAGATTGCATTGGGTGAGGAAGATCACCCCCCCCCCCCATGTTTGTGAGTACAAGGTCAAGCATGTTTGTACCACTGATGGGAGAATGGACCAACTGTTCCAGGGATGCTGGTATCAAAAAGACCAGACAAAAAAGCTGCTCTAAGTTCCTTGTTATTAAGCCGCTGCTTCCTTCCTTGCTGGATCTGCGATAAAAGAGGTAATATTAATTCATGTGTCAGGCTGAAGCAAGGAGGCCTAAGGAAGCATGAGGCACATAGATGGAGCTGCTGCTGAACCCTTCCTTGTCACATGATTCACATTTCATACACCTTCTCATGCCAGGTATGTGTTTTATTGCAAATGGGAAGATGCCCTTCTATGACTGTAAACACAAGGGCACAACGTCTGTGTACAACTGTCACTACACTGGAACTATCAAGCTAGAAAGAAATGAACTTTGCTGTATTTAATCTCTTGTTGTCAGAGTGGTTTCCTGATGAGTCATTCATAGAGAGTTTAGTAAAGCCTGTGTTGTTTCAGCCCAGCATCACTCCATTTAGCACTATCATGGGAAGCAGATGTACCTGAGGATCAAGAAACAGCTGCACCTCCTGCGGTAAGAGCTGCAGTAAAAAGGAGCTGTTTCTGCTGTGCCTTATTAAGAATCTCTGTTAACTGTTGTGGGTGCATATCAGCACTTCCTGCGTCAGTTAACATTGATGTCTGGTGCAGCATGTTAGCACAGGCACCAGCCCCATTAACTTTCCCATAGCAAAATGCAGATACTCACACACACACACACACACACACACACACACACACACACACACACACACACACACACACACACACACACACACACCCATACCTCATACCTGTCCCTATATTGTCAGAACACTCCTGATGTTTTTTTTTTCTTGCCCTCATAAATCACAGATGATTACAGTCAGTCATTAATGCCAGACATTAGAGTTTCACACTTCATATCCCTCAGTAGCTAAGGCAAAAGCTGTTATTCTAGTGACTTTCTACATTTATAAGAGGAATAATTACATCCATCCCTGTGTCATTGTCCTCCCATTATTTTTTGCTCAGTGTAAATTTGTAGCACTGCAAGGTTGAAAGATATGATTGTATGTGCCCTGACCCTCTCACTCATAACTCACAGACTATTGTAGGCCTTGAATAATGACCAAGATCTTCATTATATTACAAGAAAACCCTTGCTAGACTCACTTAGCAGTTAGTGTAGTGGGTAATGCTGTTGCTTCAAGGGTGCAGGATCTGAAACCTTTTTTTGTTTAGTTATAATTCCATGTTTTCCTTGGTGTGTAGTGGTGGTGCAGAGGACTAACATCCTCAGCGGCAGGGTTCCAGGTTTGAATCCTTTTTAGAGCCTTTAAGACACACTGTTTAGAGTATCCTTGGTATCTAATGGTCCCCCTGACTCGCATCGTCTTTTTTTTTTTTTTTTTTTTAATGACTGCCTTAAGGCACATTGTTAAAGAGGGGTCTATATTAAAACCATGAAAGCTGAAATCTGTGAATGCAATAATATCAACACATAAACGTCGATTTACAAAAACAGTGAACTGCGGAAATGTCAAAAATCAGAACGCCGAATGAATTTCCTTGGAAAGCAGGGTGATCGTGGGGATGAGGAAATATATCCTTTTCCCCACTGTAGTGCGGTCTTGGAGTTGGTGTATTTAAGTAGGGGGGGGTGTGGGGGGTGCAAGGGGGCTTGCCCCCCTGCAAAAACATTTGGAAAAGTGTGTTACATTAGGTTTGTTTAGTTAGGTTTAACTTAACTGTATGGAACTGTTGCTTACGGAAATACATTCAGCATTCTGATTTTCGATGTTTCTGTAGTTCGCTGTTTTAGTAGATCGACATTTATGTGTCAATGTAATTGCATTCACGGATTTCAGCTTTCGTGGTTTTAATATAGACCCGTTAAACAGTTATCTTCGATGTCTGGTGTCTAGTATTTACCCCTTGACCCACATCTTTAAGGCAGAATGTAAGAATTATCCCTGGTGTTTAGTGTTTCCCCAACCTACATCATTGTTAAGTGTCTTTAAGGCACAATATAAGAGGTACCCTAGTGTCTAGTGCCCCTCAACAATGTTGCAGGAGTTGCTCGTTAGTCTAGGGTAGTGTGCAGGTATGACAGCTCCCAACCCTCATATACATGTATTCACACATTCATTAGACACACACACACACACACACACACACACACACACACACACACACACACACAAACACACACCCTCCCCTCCTGATCACATTCACAGACACACTTACCTATTCACCAATACACACATGCACGCTCATGCGTGCACACAAACACACACACACACAAACACACACACACACACACACACACACACACACACACACACACACACACACACACACACACACACACACACACACCTACCTTCTCACTAACCCTGCCTTCTGTGACCTCCCATGCAGATAACCACTCACACATGCAGCCATTCACGTGCACACATGCATGCACCCCCAACACAGCCTAACTGTTAAATTCCCTGGCACTTAACTTTACTGTGATTGGTGAATATGAGCTTCTGCTCATGTTCATTAACACAAGTGGCTGTGAGTGGCTGTAGATCAGTGTGTGTGCATGTACCTTTAAGGAGCTATCCAAGGGCTTGCACAAATGTATAAATACTGAGCACGTGCAAGCTAGACTGCCATTTCTTAGTAAGCCGTTGAGATGTAAGCATATATGTATGTATGTAAGGTCTGTCTGTTAACTACTTTGTTCGTATTTTATGATGCTGCTGTCCATCCTGATGTGTTTCTGTGTATTAAAGTATCTAAGAGAGCGAGAGAGAGAGAGAGAGGCCATGTTAATTTATGCAGCTGAAAGAGGTCAGATGACATCAGAATATGTATTGATCCATGCGATTTGAACAAAGTCCTAAAAAGACCTCATCATCCAATCCACACAGTCGAAGAAGTCGTAACCTTGATGCCAAATGCCACTATTTTTTCTGCCTTAGATGCAAAGAGTTCATTTTGGCAAATTCAGCTTGACAAGAAATCATCATTGCTCACTACATCGAGTACTCTGTTTGGAAGGTACAGATTTTTGAGAATGCCATTTGGGATAAATTCTGCAAGTGAAGTCTTTTAGTGTGCAATGGAGCAATTTTTTTCTGGGTATCCTTATACTATCATAGTAGACATACTAGTAGGAGGTAATAGTGAAGATGAGCATGACAGAAACCTCAGAAAAGTTCTGGGAAGGGCACATAAAGTGAAATTTAAGCTCAATCCACATAAATGCAAATTCTGTCTACAAGATGTTACTTATGTTGGTCATTTATTTACTATTACAGGCTTACGAACAGACCCTTCAAAGCAAACAGCCATTCTCAAGATGCCAGCTCTAGACAATGTTCAAGCCCTGCAACGTTTTCTTGGCATGGTCATCTACCTAGGCAAGTTCTTTCCAGACTTGAGCCAACTATCAGCACCACTCAGAGCTGGCATGTAAAGGTGTGTCCTGGTCTTGGTTAGAGCAACACCAAAGAGCATTTGAAGTCCTGAAACAGAGAATTGCTAGTCCACCAATTGTCAGATACTATGATGTTCACAAACCAGTAACATTATCCTGTGATGTTTCAAAATGTGGTCAGTCATTCTACAAGAGGATCAACCTGTTGCCTATGCATCGAGAACTCTTACCTAAACTGAGATGCAGTATGCCCAGATAAAGAGCTTTTGGCAATTGTGTTTGCATGTTTGAAATTCCATGGTTATGTTTATGGTAGACCTATCCAGATTGAAACAGACCACCAACCTCTAGTCACTATCTTGAGAAAACCAATGCATTCAGCTCTAGCCAGACTGCATCGTATGATGCTAAGATTGCAAGAGTATAATTTCACTCTTGTCTACAAAAAAGGCAAACGTCTTTATCTTGCTGATACATAATCCAGATCACCCAGAAACACCACAGAACAGCATGAGAATGAGAACACTGATTTTGAAGTCATGGAAATGAGAAATATTTCTTTCACACATCTTGATGAGCTGAGAGATCACACAACCACAGATCCAGTTTTACAAAGGCTCAGCCACTTTATCAATCAGGGGTGGCCGTCAAAGCAATCAAGTTTACCTGAAGAAGTGCAACCTTATTTTCCACACAGAGATGAGATTTTGTCTGACAAAGATGTCATGAAAAGTCCAAAAGTAATTGCTGCAAAGTCCTTGCAACCAGAGTACATTACTATCTTGCATCATGGTCACCCAGGTACCGCTCTACCAAAAGAAGGGCGAGAGTGCTAGTATTTTGACCTTCTATATCACAACACATTGAGAGAGCACTTTCATCTTGTTCAGTGTGTTATAGAACTAAAATATTTGTCCGGAGCTGAGATCATACATTGTGGAATCACAAGGAGAAATATTTAGGCAAAATTGGAAGCATTTGAGACCAGTGTCCGAGCTTATACCACAGCACAGTTTATCTTAGAGTGAGCTGTCCAATATTCCAATTCCTGAGGAAGTTCCAGAGGACATTCCCCTTCCTGTGACAAATCCAGAAGTTCCTGACATGAGTTGTGCACCGCAGAGTGTCCCTGTTCCTACGTTTAGTCCAAACTGTTATGTTACGAGATATGGTCAAATCTCTAAATCCTGTAGCAGATATGAAGCAAATTGGACATGAACACTGTGTTTTGTTTCTGATGTATATTTATTTATATTTGTTTACCGGGAAATTCCGACTGGACACAGGTCCATTTTCAGCGGAGGCCTGAGGAGAAAACCTCCAAACATGCAAAAATGATTAACAAGTAATATTCAAGTAAATTATGTAGCACACATGAACAGCAGGAATGTATGAGGATCCAATTAGGAACCAAGAAGTAGCAAGACACATGGAAAAGTACAAATACATTTGGAAATTAATATGTAAAAATAAGGTGACATAGAATGTTTTGTATTATAATATGTAGTTCAGTAGTTTAGATAAAAGTTAGGAATAAACAATTACAACTTCTAACTATTTAATTTGACAGTGTATAGTATATAGTGATTCATGTCTAACTTACATATTGTTTTTACAAAGGGCAATCTTTTTAAGAGGGAGGATGTCGAGGAATGTGTGTGTATGTACCTTTAGGGAGCTATCCAAGGGCTTGCACAAGTGTACAAATACTGAACACGTGCAAACTAGACTGCCATTTTGTAGTAAGCCGTTGAGATGCAACCATGTATGTATGTGTCTGTCTGTTAACTAGTTTGTTCGTATTTTACGATGCTACTATCCATCCTGATATGTTTCTGTGTATTAAAGCATCTAAACAAAATACCCTGCTTACTTTTCAGCTATGTGTGAGAGAGTGAGAAACGAGTGACAGTGGCCATGTTAAATTTATGCAGCTGAGAAATTTTCTGAATTGCTCGCCTGCAGCTCAGCTGCATAAATACCTCACCCCAGGCAGTGCAGGGTAGAGTATATGGCTAATTAGTGTATGTCTCTTCCCAGAAATGCCTCATTATCATTTAGCTGCACATTTTTGTGTTGCAACACTGTGGTAGGGGTGTCTCTGAATCAGAAATGGTTACCATAAGCTGTTGAATCTGGCAACATGTTTCATTCCATAGCTTACTGGTATGTTTTGCTTTCAGTCCAGTATCTGCAGATTTCACGGGAGCAGAAGACTAATTCATTGACAGTCTCAGTGCAGTCTCTGATATCTCCTTATAGGATTCCTGCACCTCTCAGGCATGAACACTTGCTCAGGTGTTTTTGACATTTGACTCCAAAGCGATCTATACAACTACTTGTCATCCTCCTGAACTACATAAAATGTTTGGCGTTTGATGATGAGTGCTAATTGTTATGTGAATCTGTAACTTTTTTCAAAGTTCTGGTCCAGTGCCACTTTAATCCTTTATCCTTCTTTTGACAGGTTCTTGGGAACTCTGTCACAAGATCATTTCTGTTGTAGCTGTCTTCTTTGAAAAATATTTATTGTTTGCATTTTGCATTTACTGTGAATTAAGTTTGAATCATTATATTGAGCTGCTACGGTACACTGTGTTTGTACTTAGACCTTCCCAAATGTGATTCATGTGCCATCTGTAGCATTTGAATCTTTCGCTGAAATGCAGTCATGATTTTATTGCCTTTAAACAAAAGACCTTGTATGCGGGATACCTACTCTCTGAAAGTATAGTTTGACTTTATTAAGTGATATTCTCCCAGGGCTCCAAGGAACCATAGGCTTCCTCTGTCATCTGATAGTATTTCCTTCACAAATTTCTGTTAACCTAAAAAATGAGAATGGCTTCTGGCAGAAGAAGAATTATCAATGTGTTTGTCTACAGTTGAACAGCTATGCAGATGTAATCATTCACAAGTTTCACATTAATGGCAGAACAGTTATATTTTCATAACATTGCTTCATTCTCTTGGCAAATGTAAAACAATTTAAACACAGTGCTTTAAATCAGTTTAATACAATGGTAATTACAATGTCATTATTATGTCATATTTAATAATAACATAAATGCACTCAAGTGCTGCTTTTCCAAGGGTCTTCCTACCTATTAAATAATTTATAAATATATATTTATTATAAAACTCATAAAATTATGTTAGTAATAAAACAAATCTTCATAAAATTATGTGTTAATCACAAGTTGAATTCATTGGGCTCCTCAAGTAATAATGATGACTTCTGTAGGGTTCTATCACCATATAAAGGTTAAAAAGTACTGGCTTCATTTTTAGATGCTTCATACTGTTTAACAATCCTACCATAAAGGCATTATGCAAGAAATGCATTTCTGTGTCATATGATGAGCAGATTTTCCTATGTCTTTCACAGGCTTACTAGGACAAAGGAAGATGACTTACTGCTGGAAGTCAGGACAGAATGAGTTGGTTTACTTAATTTTTTTCTTTTTCTTGCCAAACTAAACTGCATCTTAAAACTTGTATTAAAATATGCTATTGTAATTTTATGAGGAAGACATGGGGACTGCATTCTGTCAAGTGATCAAATCACACTGAAATAGAAGAGAAAATACTGTAACAGGTTAACAGCTTCAAATACCTGGGAGAGGTGGTTGAGAAAAAGGGAAGTCTGAATGAAGAGGTCAAAGCTAGAATGTGATGGGCTGCAGCCAATTGGCATAGAGTCTCAGGTGTTGTCTATGACAGAAGAATACCAAAGAAGCTGAAAAGTAAGGTGTACAAAACAGAAGTGCAACCAGTACTACTGTGTGGTACAGAAACCTGGGAAGTAAAGGCAGAGCAGATCAGGAAGCTAGAGGTGATGGAGATGAAGTGCCTGAGATTAATGGTGTGATGTACACTGTGGGACAGATGAAGGAAGGATGACATTAGGGCAAAAGGCATAGGAGATCAGATTGCAGAGCATACTTCTCAACCATACTGAATTTCTCAGTATTTACTGGTTTTGAGGACAAAATATTGGGGTGCCACAAATTCCCGTGTGAATCCCTTAATTTTGGAATTTCCTGGTCTTTTTTTTATTACCAGTTACCACTTTAAATTTATGTCACCATGCATCACCAGCCTATAGGGGCATTTGTGATGACATCAGCTTCTGCCTGTTGAACTCAGAGGGAATAGAGAATATAACATGGCGGGCAGCATAAAGGTAAGAAGAACAACTGTTATTATTTGTTTGTGCCCATTCCATTATTTTATTTATCTCCTGGCCAGCCACGATTACTGTGTGCAAGTTCATTTTGTGTGCCTGCCGGCCAAGAACTGTTGTGTGCATTAACTACATTTGTTGCTTTATAAGTTTATAACTCCACCAGCCAGTTCTTATTCACAAGAACTGTTGTGTGCATTAACGGTGTGTCCATATTGTGCAAGTGCTTTCTCGCTTTATAAGTTTATAACTCCACCAGCCAGTTCTCATTCACAAGAACTGTTATGTGCATTAACTGTATCTCCATGTTGTGCAAGTTCATTTTGTGTGCATTAACTGCATCTCCATATTGTTTGTTTTGTGTGCCAAGCTGTTTGTTGCTTTATAACTCCATCAGCCGACTGCCCACTCTAATTCAACCTGCAAGTTCACATTCAGTTTATTGCTACATCATTCTTTCGGTTAACCATTCTGGCCACTCTAATTCATTCAACTGCAGGTGTGCAAGCAAGTTCATTCTTTCAGTTTATCATTGCATTCTTGTGTAGTCTGTTTATCACTGTATGTGTATTCAGATTTATTCAACATGTCTTATGCATTTTATCACTTTGTAGTCCACTGAGGTGTGTGTGTGTGTGTGTGTGTGTGTGTGTGTGTGTGTGTGTGTGTGTGTGTGTGTGTGTGTGTGTGTAAAATGCCCCAGTTAGGCATACCTGATGGTTAAGGTTACTCAGACTAAAACCCCAAGAAGCAAGAGCCTGAGTTCTCTACCCATATCCCGACTTCTGCTTGAAGGAGCTATAGCTCTCAACTGTACACATTTTCACAGAATGTCTGGAATGTTTGGCTCATACTTTTCGGACTGTGCCTCTTAAAATTTGGATGGCACAGTGGTAGTGTTGCCTCACAGCAAGAGGTTCTCTGGTTTGATTCTCTGCTGAAGTGCCTTCTGTGCAGAGTCTGCATGCCCTCCCTGTATTTGTGTGGGTTTCCTCCCATGATACAAAGACATGCGTCTGGAGCATTTCTCTCCAGGCCTTTGGCTTCTTCTGAAAATAGGCTTTGTTCAAAGTCAGACTTTCCCGGTAAACAAATGTTAAATAAAAATAAAATAAAATTTATGGTTGTCTGGCAATCAGTGAGAACTGAATTCAATAAATAATGATAGCCGTTTAAGTTTGTCTTCTTATCTTTCAGGAAACACATGGTAGCACAACATTTTATTCAAGCAACTTTATGAGATTATACAAGCAATGTTTAAATGTGTCCCCGGTTTTGGGCCTTTGTCCTCCCCAATAAATTTAAGCTTTTTCCTGATTTCTTGTGCTGCACAGTTCTTCAGGGAAAGAGAAGTTTAGAGCTGCTTATGTAAAGTCTGCTTGCATTGTTAGTAGCACAACAGGTAGTATACTTGCTTTTGCTACAGAAGGTTGTGGATTCTACTCCCACAGTATGTAAATGGATTGCTGATACTGTACTGTGTTTTAGTTTTAAAGAGGGTGGATGCTGCAGTTCTGAAAATGTCCTCCTTTGGTGGAGATACCTAGTAACTATGAACTAGTTAGTTTGCCATCCATTCCCTATTGGAATATTACTAGCTTATCATTTTTTAATGTAACATAGGCAATTTATTCTTCAAGGGCAACTGGCACTTTACCTGTAGATGAAACAATAAAATCTAAAGTTGTTTGCTAGCAGCAACCTCTTCATTAGTTACAGATCTCTTTAATGTGGCATTATTTAGATGACTTTTACTTCTGCAGATTGTGCATATTTACTGATATTGGTGGATTGTAGAAGTTTGAGTAGACTTTTATGATGGAAATGTTCTGAATGGGGTAGTTTTGTCATTACTGGTTCATGGATTTTGTTTCATTGCTTACTGGAAAAATGTTCAAAACAAATTTAAAATGTGCTCTAACAAGCATGCTGTATTATACAAGGAATATAATTTAATGCATTCAGGAAGATGTATCAAAGAACACATGTATGTTTCATGTGCAAGGTACCTATGATTTGAAAACAGCCCAAAGGTAATATTTATCCTCTGCCACGGGCCAGATGCATTTTCTTTGGATGTGTGTTTCAATGCTGTTTCAATGAATGTGAGTTTCAAGGGCAGAGAAGTTTTAATGCCAAGTCTGTTTTCATTGTGAGACTGTATTGCTTTGTTTCGCAGATGTCTATTAGTGCTTGTGCTATAAAATGTAAAATAAAATCCAAGTAATCATTGTAGAAGTAAAACAGCATGCACATTACAGTGTTTATGGTAAATGGGGCGAAATAGCCAAGTAATGGGACATTGGAATGGCTGCACGGGGACTCGGGGGCCATATTTTGGTTGTCTGTTCTTCAATTTGCGTTTGAAATTTGGTATCCCACAATTCCATTGGAGTGGGCGGGTTGCAGAATTATGTATGCAAAGTTTATGTTTATCAGCATACAGATTTGTACCTATTTTTCATGGGCCTTTGTCTAGATTTTTGATGTTTCCAGACTGAGAGGTATGTTGCAGAGAAGGCCAAAAAGAACACATTATGGTGATTCAGGCACATGTGCAGGAAAGTAGAATATGATTTGGTAAAGAAGATTTTGGAGAGACAGAAAAACTGAAAGAGGAAATGAGGATGTGGAGATGGATGGATTATGTGGCAGAAGACCTGCAACAGTCAGTCATGACTATCGAAGAAGGTAGGGCGCTGTTGTACTGGATTGAGAGAGGTGGTAACAGTTGATGTGATACCCTAACCTTATGTAGAAAGTGGGGAAAAAAGGGGACTGTTGATGATGATGATGATGATAACGACTCTGCCAAGTACCTGTGTTTTTTATGTCAGGGTTTGGACATTTACTCTTTGTTGTTTCTAGCATTGTCCTTTCAGTGTTCAGCCTCCCTCTCTCTGCTGGCAGGAAAGCTCTGAAGGGCTTTGTGCCCAAACTTGTCTTTTAGTTAGCTCAGCTTGAGTTGTCCGACATTTGGGTGTGTGGAAGGTCCTCCAAAGTTTTGGAAGCTGGCCAGCTTCATTAATAAAATCATTCTAGAATGTAGGTTTGGTGGATGTATGTATTTGACTGGAAAGGTTATATAAAATAATAAACAAAAAAAGTAAAATGAATAAATGCTCACTTCTGCTGGACCTCCTTACCTTAAGTGTTATGTGTTTGTTGTTTATGAATGGGCCAATAGGTGTTGGTCACAGCATCCATCCAATTATCAGAATGCTTTCCTAAACTGTCAAAGCAGGAGGGGCAAGAGAATGCAGTGTGTCAGAAAACATATGAAAAAGTGATTATTTGCCTTAATCTGACAATATAATGCTATTTATTAAGTTAGAGAAATCAGAGATAAGAACGATGAATTGTGATAACTCTATCAACAAAAGGAATGAAGCAACAGCAGCAAAAATGTACATTAGAACAAAAATATGCACAGTTTGAACCAATGTCGGTTAGTTACATAAGCAAGAGAAAAGCTTAAATTGTAGTTTATTACAAATTATATGAATGTGTTTTTATATTCAGAGTTCAAAGAAGGGGAAAATAACTTGAAGTTACTGTTATTGAAAGAAAACATGGGGGGGGGGGTTGAGAGTAAATAGTATCAGCAAAGAGGGAAGGTAAAAGGAAACAATATTTTAGCCATAAGAAGAGAAGGATTGGATCCTTGAATGAATATTGAATGGTCTAGGTTCAGGTAATGGTTTGGAAGCTGGAGAAACAACCAGGGAGATGGGAGTGGGTGACCATGGGTGGTTCTGCCATTTTGGTCTGAGGGATGAAGTCTGGCATGCTGTGCCATTCAAAGCTGGTGAAGGCCCAAGTTTTGTGTACAAGCTTGAGATGCTGGAGAAAGGATGAAGTCCATTGGCCTGTCAAACAATGCTCCACATTAAATCTGAGGATTGGTTTGTATGTTGAAGCATATAGCTACCACAGTGGAAGCACTACAGGTCTTTGCTTTGGCATGCAGTATCCACTAACATTAATGGGGAAGAGCTTATGACAAAAATTCACACCATTCCACCACTGATAACATATTTTCCCACCATGGCAGAAGATTTTAGGGTTAGAGAGTAAAATAGCAGTCAATCATTCAGTCAAAAGGGAATACTGATAATTGGTGAGAGGAGAAAAGATGTAAACAACTGTTCCAAATTAAACCTCTCAACTGTCAAGATTTTTGCAGAATATCCATATTTTTATTTCATATTTGTGGTCTGTTCATCATAAAATTTCTGTTTTTCTGGCAAATCATTAAGGATTGAAGTAACTATGTAATGACATACATCTGTATTTTAGACTTCTTATCCTATCCTATCCTTCAGAAAATGCATAACCTGTTACTCAAGCAACCTTGCTGTCCTGGGTGAAAGCTGATATGTGTTAAATAGTCACCTAGTAGGGATTCTTCTTTACCTGTTCCAAAGTGGTACTGAGCCTTCTAATGCAGTGTATTTAAGTACATCTTAAGTATTGCAGCCTGGAGTTCCCCATGTCATCATTTCTATTAGTTTTACCCATCACAGAGATAACACTTTCCTCTTTCAAGAGACAAACTAATGGACTAAATGTCACTACATCATCTATGGTGTTTATCACATTATTGATGCTTATGCAATAGAACGTCCGAATCCCTGCTACGTATTCCTGTCCCACTCTGTGTATCCACTTTGTAACTCTGATAGATGGTAGAACTGGAGCTAATGTTGTATTCACAAGAGTCATTCACTGTGCACAATTAATTCCTCTGTCTTGAACAGAACTGACATTGCTCTGTTAGATTGATGGGCTCTTTAGACAGTTGCACAATATTCTTAACTTCTTTGGAATGCAGAACAGAAATTTGCTAGGCTCTTAAGGGCCCTAGCAATCATTAGCCTTGTATACACCTATGAACAATGACTTGGGCAACAAAAAGTAGAAAGGGTTGTTGTCAAACTTTAGGAGCAATCCCCGAGGGAAGAAAGGGATAAATATCTGGAAGGTTTTGTTTAACAGTATTTTAAGAGAGAGAAAGCATTGACATATCCTGTAAGACAGCTGTTGTGGCTATAATACCTAAAATGGTAAAGACCCATCTGGCCCAGCTTTATATTGGCCCATTTCAATTTTAAACCTTGATTATAAAATGCTTATGTCTGTAATAGCTAAACGTCTGGCAAATGTATTGCCAAGATTGATAGATGTAGATCCATGTGGTTTTGTGGAGGGGAGGCAAGCAATTGACAACATTAATACAACAGTAATGATCCAGAAGGAAGCAAAATATAAATAAATACCACCGTTATTGGTGGGTCTTAATGCAGAGAAAGCATTTGACAGGGTGAGCTGGAATTTTATGAGTTGGGCAGTGGAAGCATTTGCACTCTGTGTTACAATAATAAAGTTAATTAGGAGGATATATGAGGGATTGGAGGCAAAAATTAGGGATGATTCCTCTCTGACAAGTTGTGTTTAAACAGAGTATCCAGGCAGGGGTATCCTCTTTCCCCTTTGTTATTTGCATTACATTAGAACCACTGGCAAAGAAAATAAGGGACGCTGAAGTTCAAGGATATAATTGGTATGGTAGTCAAGAAAAGCTGGCTTTATCTGCAGACAATGTTATTTTATATCTGAAAAAAACAGAAAAGGATGTCTCAGTGTTGTGGAACATATTGAATCAGTTTAAAGTCTTTTTGGGATATAAAATGAATGAAGATAATGCAAAGGATATACAGTGGATATAAAAAGTGTACACACCCCTGTTAAAATGCCAGGTTTTTGTGATATAAAAAATGAGACCACAATAAATCATTTCAAAACTTTTCCCACCTTTAATGTGACTTGTAACCTGTACAATTCAATTGAAAAACAAACAAATCTGTTAGGGGAAAAGTATAAAAAATAAAACATGTATAATAAGCTGGTTGCATAAGTGTGCACACCCTTAAACTAATACTTTGTTGAAGCACCTTTTGATTTAATTACAACGTTCAGTCTTCTTGGGTACACACCTGCCATCAATTAAAGAGACTCTGATTAACCCCAAATAAAGTTCAGCTGTCCTAGTAGGATTTTTCTGACATTTACTCAGTTGCCTGCTACAGGAAAAGCCATGGTTTGCAGAGAGCTTACAAAGCATCAAAGGGATCTCATTGTTGAAAGGTACCAGTCAGAAGAAGGGTACAACAAAATTTCCACAGCATTGGATATACCATGGGACACAGTGAAGACAGTCATCAAAAAGTGGAGAAAATATGGGACAACAGTGATGTTGCAAAGAACTGGATGTCCCTCCAAAACTGCTGAAAAGACAAGATGAAAACTGGTCAGGGAGGCTGCCAAGAGACCTACAGCAACACTGAAGGAGCTGCAGGAACTTCTGGCAAGTCCTGGTTGTGTACTACATGTGACAACAATCTCCCATATTCTCCATATGTCTGGGCTATGGGGTAGGGTTGCAAGACGGAAGCCTTTTCTTACACAGAAAAACATCCAGGCCTGGCTAAAATTTGCAAAACAATACATCATGTCTCCCAAAAGCATGTGGGAAAATGTGTTATGGTCTGATGAGACTAGGTTGAACTTTTTGGCCACAATTGCAAAAGGTACTTTGGCCCAAAAACAACACTTCGCATCACCAAAAAAACACCATCCCCATGGTGAAGCATGGTGGTGGCAGTATCATGCTTTCAGGTTGCTTTTCTTCAGCTGGAACTGGGGGTTTAGTCAAGGTGGAGGGAATTATGAACAGTTCCAAATACCAGTCACTTTTGGCCCAAAACCTTCAAGCGTCTGCTAGCAAGCTGAAGATGAAGAGAAATTTCACCTTTCAACACAACAATGACCCCAAGCATACATCCAAATCAACAAAAGAATAGCTTCACCAGAAGAGAATTAAAGTTTTGGAATGGCCCAGGCAGAGCCCAGACCAAAATCCAATAGAAAATCTGTGGGGTGACCTGAAGAGGGCTGTGCACAAGTGATGCCCTCACAATCTGACAGATTTGGAGCACTTTTGCAAGGAAAATTGGGCAAATATTGCCAAGTCAAGATGTGCCATGCTGATAGACTCCTATCCAAGAAGACTGAATGCTGTAATTAAATCAAAAGGTGCTTCAACAAAGTATTAGTTTAAGGGTGTGCACACTTATGCAACCAGCTTATTGTACATTTTTGATTTTTTTATATTTTTTTCCCCTAACAGATTTGTTTGTTTTTCAATTGAATTATACATGTTATAGGTCACATTAAAGGTGGGAAAAGTTTTGAACTAATTTACTGTGGTGTCATTTTTCATATCACAAAAACCTGGCATTTTAACAGGGGCGTGTAAACTTTTTATATCTACCGTAACTGTACACTGTGTACTCACACATGGATTGGTCCAGTAATACCCCTATTTACAGAGACATGATAAAATGAAGTATTTAGGAGTATGGATTAAAAAAGTATTTTGTTTTGAGAGCTAAGGATGTGTGGGAAGAGACTAAACAAAAATAATACAAAAACTGAGAAACTGGAGTCTCTTGATTTATGGATATGTATAGCGAGATACACACAGTGAAAATGTTTTTAATTAGGTTTATATACAGGTATGTCATATTTTTAGCAATGAGAAGAAAAGTTGTGTACAATAAGTAAAAAAGAGTTGAAAGACTTTATCAGGGAGGGGAAGAGGGCAAGGGTCAAGTGGGATAAGCTGAGCCTTCCAACAGAACAAAATATTTAGGATTGCCTAATTTGAAGGTATATTTTAGAGCTACACATTTAAAGCTTATATAGGCTTATATACATAACACAAGCAACATGACCAAAGCGAAAGGGATGATGATGAAATGGGGGGGGGGATTCAATAAATAAGGAGAGACTATGGTTTTGGATACAGATCATTAATGAGAATAACAAAAGCCATACAGAATATTATACTCATAAAGTAGCAGAAAGTATTCTCAAAACTAAGCCAACTCAAGAATGGAAAAAGGAGGTTTTGCAAATAGGGATGACTGAAATTAGGGAATATAGGGAATAGACAAGAGAAGGTTGGCATTTATTTGAGAAAACAGGCAAAGGAGCCATGGTACTGGGAGGAAATAACTAGAGAGAGAAAGGTAATAGAATGGGAAGAGGTTAAGAAGACATTTTGACTGTAGGCCAGAGACTGCCTTCCTTATCATTGACTGATATCAGTGTATAGGCAAAGAGAGTTTTTAGTTGAATCTAGAACAGAAACTGTTGTTAAAAAAATGGACGATTACTAGGACATATAAAATATTGTACAATAACTACAGTAATCAATCAGAGGGGGGTTAAAAAGATTTGGAAGAGAGACTGGATAGGCAATTCACAAAGAAACAATGGCAGGATATATGTATGGCTCCCACGTGTGCAACAAAGTCTAAAAGATTTAGGGGTTTTGCCTGGAAGAGTTTGCACAGGTATTTTTATACTCCCAAGCAGACGAGTTGGCAGATTCAAAAATTCTCTGTGGAGTACTCTGTCAGAAATATTGGTTGAGCAAATGGATGTAACTAAGGAAATTCATTTCTGAGTTGAAATACTAGATCTGAATTGCCTAGAGATTGTAAGGCCTTGCTAAGTTTAATTCAGGTTGCTTTCAAAAAGCTAGAAAATGGAAATCAGAGTGTAAACCAACTGTATTTGAAGTATATGGAGTGTTATAACAGTGATAAAAGAACTGGAAGTGGGGTCTTTAGAGAAAGGCAGGAGCACATTACATAGAAAAAAATTGGAAATTGAGGGAACAGTACATGCAGAATAATGTTTTGAAGGAGAAGTGAGATTTAAGGAAAGGAACGAATTGAGCAATTTATGTAATGGTGGATTGATGATAAAGAACAAAAAAAGTGCTGTTTCATTATTTTTATTTGTTTGTAATTAGGAACATGCTAATATGGTTTGTTTTCTTTTATATAAATTTATGCATTCCTGTGTCTTAAGTGCTAATTCATTAAAGGTGTTAAAAGTAGAAACAAGAGAGAGATTATGTGGTAAAATTTACATACAACATAAATACTGCATATTAAACAAACATTTCATACTATACTTCATGAAGCAAGAAAGAGTTAAAACTCCATGCCTAAACTTATATGCATAAAATAGAGGTCACATAATGAGGCAAATATTATTCCCTAGTATATATCCATTGTACCTTTAGAGTTGTGTATATGTTCTTATATTGTGCCATTAGATGGTGTCTGCCTACAGAGTAAGAGTGCAATCTTGATGCATCTAAGGTGTTGCAACTTATTCCAGCCATGCGGGGCACAGAGCAGTGGGCACTGATGGCATCAGTCATATATGCCGCATGGTATGTCTCCTGCCTCAGCTAGTAGCCAGTCATGCAGTGTATCAGACTGCCTCAGGACTGGTTACTGTTGCTGATCCCTTTTTGCTGACTGCTACAGTACCCAAATCACAAATAGGACCCAGGTGACATTCAGGACTTTATCCTTCTGTGCAGTCTTCTTTTAAAACACACTACTAGTATACGTTTAAAAGCAAACTCTTCCTCTAACATGTAAAAGTAATGTTTGTCAATATTCTTGGATTTGTGTAGACATTGTAAGTATAGTTTGTAGTTGATAGATAAGTGACACAATGGTTTGTCTGGCTGTAGTTTAGATTTAATATCTGTATTGTCTTGTTTCTGCCTTGTGCATTTTGCCTATTTCTTTTTCATTGCTTGCAGTCATCTGGTTAACTTCCTTTCTCCTCTTTTCCAAAAGTATCACATCAACAATTAAGTTTGCTCTTTCTTACTGAGATTTATATACTTTTGTCTTATGTGGTCGTGAAATCCAGTGGTATCACCTCTGGGGGGGGTGAAAGTTAAAACCAGAGAAACAAGTGAGTAACTGAGTCATGCAGAAGAGGAATCATAAGATGCTGCAACTACACTTAGGTTTATTGCATGGGTGGGTAGGAAGTGGAGTGAATTACACAGATGACATACTGGATGACTCATTACATATGCATGACAACAGCTTTGACATTTCAGACAAATACAGGCTTGTGATAGAATTAAAAAGCTGCTATCCAGACATCATATATTCTAGAAAAAAAGTATTATAGAAGTATATTACATCTTCAGACTTCAGTGGCTGAACACTGAGAATAAACAATGATTTCAGCATGTGTGACATCTCCAGATAAAATCACAGACAAATTGTTAAGATATGTATATACATTTCAATTAAATATTAACATGAAGAAATGCAACAGCATAGGCATGCTATAGCTGAGAAGTAGTAATGAATTTCATTGCATCTATTTTTCTCTGAGTAATTGCTGGGTTAGTATATACTATATTTTATGTCACATTAAACAGTTTCAGTAAAATATTTTGTTTACTGCGAATATGCACTTAGTCTTAAAAAGCAACACCTTTATAAACTGGATGGTTAATTAGCTGTTGATCATTCAAGTCCTCAGGCATTTTATGCTATTGCAGAAACCCTAAAAGCTTGTACACGATTATCAGAACAAGTGACAATGTTGTCACTACATGCTCAAATGCTACTCAAGAAAAAATACTGAAATAGTATAAAAACAGCTAATGTATATTTTGCTAGTTTTAAATTAGTGGAAGCTGCTCTACAAGTCACTGAAACAAATGCTGTCAAAAGTATAGTTATTACACAGGGGTTTTCCCTCTCTTTGAGTAGCCTTCCAAATTCCCCATCCCAAAATAAATAGTGAAGTGTAGCATATAAATGGAGGTATGTGTGCCTGTGAAGATAAAGATGACAGAGCCTGATGGCTTCCCTACTTGCACCCAATCAACCCATTTCTTCTATTTTCATGTGAGATGGGTATTCTCGGCTGAGGTGAGAGCCCTATTGCCTGTTTGTTCCTACCCATAAATCCCCCATGAGCTCATCCACTTGTGGTGAGAGTTGGGTGGTAGGAAACAGGCCAGCTTTGCTAGTCCTGCACCCTCTCCCCTGGTGAAGCACCCTGCGCCTGCAGTGACTCTTCCAAGCTCTGCTATAGCTGCTTTCTGAGGGGAATTGTGCCTTCACATGGTGAGTCCCCCTCCATGTCTTACAGTGCAACTTGCACATGGCAGTTTGGGCTCGACAGATCCGAGCTTGACAGGATAGATACATAATATTATTACTACTATGTGGTGAGCCAGAGCCGCCTCCATTTCCCATCATGATCTCCTGAGATGCTATTTGAATTTGGGTTGCCTGTCACATAGTTAAGGCTTTATCCCTTTTTCCACCAAACCACTCTGTGGTGTAGTTTCTTCTGATCTCAGTGGATCATTTCTGCATTATAAATATATAAAAGGCTGACTCAGTCTGAGACACACTGCTCTTCAGCATCTGGATAATAATTTATATCGATAGTGTGTTTTGGAAGATCATTTTGAGACAAAACATCAGATTATCAGAGATTACTAGCCAGATCCTGTCACTTATTGTCAGTACATACCCATGTTAAGTAGGCCCAACAGGGAGAGGCCAGTTAAAATTCTGTACATTGTAGGACATTACATGAAATTCCACAGAATAGGAACTGAGAGGTATATTATCAAGTAAAAGAGTGGTTCCACAGTATTTGTATGTCATTACATCAGAGCACAATACTATAATCCAAAGTTATTCTGGATTTTTTTTTTTTTGGACTCTGGTGTATATCCAACTGATCATCAGATGTTTGGCACTGCTCTAGAGCTCCTAAATCATGCACCAGTAATGCCCCTTGAGGTTGTGGTCATCTCAGTCGCGGGCATATTAGGAAGGGGAAGTGGAAACTCTGAGGGGTGCAAGCAGCTGGCAGTATCACATACACTGTCCTGCATGCCAGGGCTTTTGCTACTGTCCTGTTGCATAGCATGGTGATGTTATACTGTGAGGCTGGATGGGTAATGAGTTGGGGACTGAGAGTATGCATCTTCCCTGGGTCCGAGAGAAGCATCACTTCCTTGGCAGCCCAGCAGTTGCTCCAAGCCACAGTCTCAAGGCTTAATGAGTGATATGCCTCTATTACTATGGTCCCCCCCCCCCAGGGCAGACACATCCAATCCCCCTTCCACCCCATTAGTTGCCTGGATAATAAATTGATCCTGGACAATGCTGGAATGTTGATGGGACAAGCAGTATAGTGCTGATATTTGATTGCCATCAACAGACCATTAAGCAGAAGCATAGCTAGAATGTAGCAAAGCGAGTAGCCACCCTGAGTGCAAAGTGTTAGTGATCACACTTGGCAGATGCTGATCGGTTTTCAGTACATTACCTGTATTCAGAAATGAATACTGCTATTGCATTTGTGTTCAGAAAATGAAGTGCTTTAGTGCTGTGTATGCAGTATAAACTGTAACATGTCCGTGCTACTCTAGCAAGCAGCTTTCTACAATTTAAAAGGAAAGACAAGCTTTTTTAGTTTTTTTACATTTGCGGTCTGAACTGAAGCTCTTTAATGCTCTGCATGTGGCATAAGCTGTAGTAACTACTTGTTACAGATATAGCAAGCAGTTTGCTACAGTTTAATTTTCTGTTCATCTTAAAGTTGAGGAGGGGCGCTTTACTGGAGGATGATTCTGGGCACTAGAATAACTAGTTATAACTTTGCATTAAATACCTCTATCATTGCGTGGTGTAACTTTTTTCCATAAATAGTTAGGTTTGCTTGTTAAGCAGCTGGAGGTACGAGCAAAAGTATGTTTTTTTTCTGTTGTCAGCATTTTCAAATTTGCCTGACAGCTGTAGAAATAGTATCTTTAAAATGTAGGTGGAGATGATTGAGATCCATTCCTAAAACAGATGAAATGAGGGATGCGCTAATGACATGGCATTTCTAAAAACACTAGGGCTGTTAGTTACTTGTTGCCACATTAATAACTTGCGTCTGGAAGCAAGTCAGGTACTGGGAAAGGGTTATTTAATCCTTACTATTGAATATTCCATCCAAGTAATGGCTGCATCCTCAGCTAAAAACATGCAATTGATACAAACAGCTCTAAACGATATCTAGCATTTCACATGTGGTGCCCCTAGGAGAAAGCATGGCTACCTTTTTCCATAGCTGGTTATCCTGCCCCTTCATATTAGAAGACAGTTCCTTTTAGGTGCTCTGATTTGCAAATTATGAACACAGAAACCTACAGTTCCCTATGGAAGATCATCATAATCAAGACAGTAACCAGAACCTTTAGTTCAGGTTCTTCTGGATCATCATCATTATGGGACTCTACTGAAAGTAGGGATCTTTTTGCCATGCATTTGAGGTTTTAGGGAGGGAGGTTTTCTTAGAGATGTCTGCTTAGAAACATACTAGCAAGAAAGGGGATTCTTTGTTTACACATGCTACACAGATGAACTATCATAATTTACTATGCTGGGACCAGCACATATAATGTTGGTGTACCATTTATGCTTGAATGTTCCAGTGTTTGTATATGTGTGTGTGTGTGTGTGTGTGTGTGTGTGTGTGTGTGTGTGTGTGTGTGTGTGTGTATATATACACACACACACACACACACACACACAGATAAATATAGATATATAAATATATCTATATATAGATAGACGTACATATATACATACAAACATATGCTGAAAAGCCCCTAAGAGTCATATAAGAAGCCATTTCCCCAAATTCCTTGTCTCAGATACTCTTAGCTCATGATGCTTGTCCAAATTTCTTTTAAATAACTGCAAACTTTCTGTTTATCTAATTATAATTGTAATCTTATTCTGTGACCTTGACACCCTCACTTGAATGAAAATGTCATTGTTTTTATTACTATTATATCAATAAAAGTTGATTAATTCAGGCTCCACAGTGATGATCCACTAACCACATACCCAGCAATGTTCCCAGAACCTTTATGACTGTATTAGCTTACCCCTATATGCAACTTCAATCTATCCTGGCAGGATTTATTTTTAAATCTATTGATTCATTTTGTGTAAAATGTTTGTACCTTCTTTAAAGGTGACTTGGATCAAGCTTCCTACCCTTACCCTACTGGTGTTCCCTCGAACTTCAGTTGCTTGACAATTGGAGTTACTTCATACCCTTACCCTACCGGTGTTCTCTCGAGCTTCAGTTACTTGACGATTGGAGTTCCTTCATACCCTTACCCTGCTGGTGTACCCTCGAGCTTTAGTTGCTTGATGATTGGAGTTCCTTCAAACCCTTACCCCACTGGTGTACCCTCGAGCTTCAGTTGCTTGGTTATTGGAGTTCCTTCATACCCTTACCCTGCTGGTGTACCCTCGAGCTTCAATTGCTTGGTTATTGGAGTTCCTTCATACCCTTACCCCGCTGGTGTACCCTCGAGCTTCAGTTGCTTGGTTATTGGAGTTCCTTCAAACCCTTACCCCGCTGGTGTACCCTCAAGCTTCAGTTGCTTGGTTATTGGAGTTCCTTCAAACCCTTACCCCGCTGGTGTACCCTCAAGCTTCACTTGCTTGACGATTGGAGCTCCTTAATTGGAAATCAATGTTAATGAGTTGTGCCAGCAGTGATGCCTCTTTTGGGGGATTTCTCCTTCTTCAAGTTAGTAGGACCACGCAATTGGTTTAGGGGATGTTGGGGGCACAAGGGTCTTGTCCCCTGAAAAAAAAAACACTTTAAAATTGTTTTGAACATTTTATTTGGTGAATATAGGTCAGGGATTCCAATCCACTATTTATTCATTTTCATCCCGTCATAGTGGAGCCCCCTTTTCCTGGTTGACAAATTCAAACTAAATAAATAAGTAACTAATTAACTAACTAACTAAATAAAGTGTGTACCAGAGGGGGAGAATATTTAGCATGGGACATTAGATCTTGGGGTAACATCACTGCAGTATGGAGCAGGATCATGTACAAGTCTTTTCTCATTATACAGTGACCTTTATGAATTGCAAAGGGTTTTGGTCCACCATACTGTAGCACAGCACACATTAGAGATGAATAGCTTCTAGTTTCCATACACCGCAGTAGTAAAAAAATTGTATTTGTTATAACTTGGATTCATTTGCATTTTAGGTACATTCCTGTTTCCAATCTATTACAATATCTGTGGTTTTGATTTTTTTTGGCATAGCTATACCTTTTCAGCAGTGCTCTTTGTTTTTCTGAAGGTGAGAGGTGTGGTGATAGCTTCTGGCAGATCAAGTTTCGCTTCAAGTCTTTTCCAGTATAACTGCATAGAACAGCCTTTCTCAGAAGTAAGCTTTTTGAATGTACAATAATTTTTTAATAATTTCTGAATTTTTGCTGTGGTAGTACAGTATTACTCCTGCATTTTATAATATTAGTGTAGTTTTTTGTGCTGTCTTATTAAATGGTTGTTACTTTCCTCATTGTTTATTTTGTCACAAAAAAGGCTCTGCCCCTTTAAGATGGTGAAAAAAAATGTAATTGTAAACAGTTTATTCTGGGCTTAATATAGGTACGGGGTGGATTTTTGCATTCTTGATTTTGTTCTGTTGATGTGAATGGAAAAGTTGTCTAATTTTTGTATGTTTTATATTATATTGGCTGGAAATTTTGCTTTGCCATTGGATTTAGTGTTTTGGGTTTGGTATGTTGTACCACGGGCTTATATTTCTTTTGGCGGGGTTATGTTTACTTTAATATTTTTATTGTATTTTCTTTATTATTACCAGTGGGGAATAAGAGTTGACTTGGATTGTTTACTTATATGATGCAATGAATCTATAATATTTTTGGATGATTTAATTAATCTATAACTATTTTTAATATTTATACTTTTTATTTGATAGTGTTTTTAGTCCACCCATCATAGGGCCCTAAGTTGAGAACAAATGTACTTATTTACTTATTTAACCTTATGTCTACATACCAGTGTGATAAAATGATTAAAACATTGTCTAGTTTACGGTACCAGAAATTTTACTGCCATTCTAGTAACCTTTTCACAAAATTTTTTTTACCTGGAGCTCTAGAAATATCACCAGTCTGACAGCATTATCAGGTTGTAAAAAGTGAAATACTTTCTTAAAGCAGCATTACTCACAATAGTCACATTTACTGCAATATCACCTACCATATGCCAAGCTACAATACATAAAAAGTAGAGTATATATATATATATATATATATATATATATATATATATATATATGAGTTCTGAAAACACAATGCTCTTTCTGACACTAAATCCACCAAATCACTGTTTTTATTTTTAGGCATTCTGTCAAATAAAAAAAATCTTTTGTTTGTATCTTAAACCCAGGTTAACAGCACTGCATTTAACCTCTTCTTTCTTCAGGATCAGGGACAAAACCAACAATAATTTTGGCCAAAGGTTGCCTATCTGGAACTCTTTTAAACTGTTAACATACTAACTTAGGAAGTAAACAGATTAAGAGCTTGAATTTTCATGCATTTCCTAATGTAAAAGAAATCTACAGTTTTGAGTATTGCTAATATGTGCTAATTGAAATCCACCAGTTTATCTAAAAAATCATTTTAAGAAAAGACATACCACAATTTTGAACTAAATCTGATATAGCCTTGAAAACTCATTTGCTGAGGTTTAGTGAATAGCTTTGAAACAAAACAAAGTAGTGGAACGGTTATAAAAGTTGCTTGGCATGCTGATGTTTAAAACCACACACCCACCCATACACCCATGCACACACAAAGCATTATTATACAAGGTGGAGGGAAAACTGACATTGGATAAGGCAGCCACAGTTATTGATGATGGCATTTCTGAAACATGAAAGGAAAACAATTATTTTGACAATTACAGCCCTGGTCACTTTGGGCCAATGATGTATGTCGCATCCTAACTTTAGAAAAAATTATAGAACTAACCCGTGGTAGTGGTGCTGCGGTAACGTTGTCGCCTCACAGCAAGGCGTTGTCACGTTCGATTCTCAGCTAGAGCGTCTTTTGTGTGGAGGCATGCGTGAATCGGCGTGCCTTCGTTGAAGGTTGTGCGTCAAGGCTGGTAACTCGGCACGTAAAAATCCACTACCAAATATTAGTGGACCAGAGTTCCGCTGTGGCAACCCCTGACCGGGATAAGCCGAAAGACGCGACAAGAGTGTTGTACAGAGAGCACTGAGTGTCCATATTATTGACTGATAGAAATACTGAAAAGCTGAACATCAAAAACAAAAAGTAAATAAATAAGGCTGCACAATCTAGCTTCAGCAGCACTGCCATGGGTATCATAACAAGGTGCTGTGTTTTCCTGGAGAACTAGGATTACAGGTTTGAGCCTCCCAGTTGGAAATATTTTAATTTTAAGTATTTTTTCACGTGTTGACCTGTTTGATAAACTAATCACACATTAATTACTTCTATACTGCAAGACTTAAATTTTTTGTTGCCATACAACTTCTATTATTTATTTAGTGCAAGACAATGCCTGACTTTCCTTGACTGAAAGGCTAACTTTACAGCCTTTGGTGTTTCCTTTTCCTTTTCTGAGATCAGCTTTTCTGTCTGTCTGAGAGCCAGTAATGTGGGTGTTTGGTGCTCTTTCTATGATACCCTGATAATTGAAGTAGTGTGCTTCGATCTAACGTTAGAACACCAGTGCACATCTTTGCTTTTATGCATGAGACCCTGTTAAAATTGTTTAATTTTTTTTATTTAAGTATTTTTAACAGGGTAGGAGGTCTGGTCCAGGGACCCTTTTCATCCACAACCTGGGTGTAAGAACTAACCGAAAATTAGAGAGCAATTACATTCTGTATCAATCACTAAAGATTACAAAGTGTAAAGCCAATATTTACAAAGCCGTGAAATCATATAGCATTGTTCATGTAGTTAAGCAGTTAACTCAGTTAAGTTACTTAACATGGAAGTAGTTAAGAAAAATATCCTATAATTGAAACTAATTCTAAAATTCCCTTTTCTCATACACATTTTTATATAGGCAAGTTGATATGGCAGACCTGACACACTGATAGCACTTAAAGCATTTGAAGCTTTGAATGTTTCAAAAACAAAAAATGCTGATTATTTTGTTCTCAGTAAGTTTGTGAGTGTATGTCCTACTCTTTTTCTTACTAGCACACTTACATTGCTAGTTACATTCCGATTTCAAGTATACATAAAGCTATTATCACTGTCATGTTAAAGAAAAAAAAAATCCAGATTAGCATAACTCTCAACTTTCCTCAACAGTCAAGGACAAGGCCAAAAATAATTGGGAGGAAGGGAGATAGAAAAGACAAATCAGGGGAACCTTTAAACAGTTATTTGTCCTTTGGCTTTTCCCGGTAAGGGGTTGCCACAGTGGAACTCCGGTCCGCTAATGATTGGCAGTAGATTTTTACGAAATGCCGAACTGCCAGCTCGACGCCCAACCTTCAACGAAGGCACACCCATTTACGCACGCATGTCTTTCGAACGCTACCCAACCGCGGGGAAAACATGCAGACTCCACACAGAAGGCACTCCCAAGCCCAGCCAAGAATCGAACGGGAGAACCTCTTGCTGTGAGGTAACAATGCTACCACTGCTCCACCGCGGCATTACGGGAACCTTTAAACAGTATTATAATTCAATTAAAAGTTGTGAAAACAATACGTTTTGTACTCATATTCATTTACTGAACCATAAGAAGAGGAGCCTGTAATGTCTGGCATTATTGATTAACTGCAGTCCTTCGTGACTTACCAGGAAATCAGAAATTTTATGAGGGGCAGGGAAAAAATATGAGGCAAAGTCAGAGGCATTCTACAAAACGAGGGCATGCTGACTAGTTGCACTCATCGTCTAGGAAACCTAGGTTACAATAATGTTCGTTTAGTGGCTTGTTCCTGATTTCATGGATAAGTCATCTATAACCCAATAATCTAGCAAGCTGTTTGACAAGAGGACACTAATAAGGATGTGTGTTATGTATGTGGTGCGTGTGTGTGTGTATTCAGTGTGCACATGGATTACATTAGCTGTGCTCATTCATTATGGCTATTCTAACATTACTCAGAGGTCATTTCATCAGGTTATCACTGCTTGATCACATTTTCTCAGGGTTACTGTTGGTCAAAGATGTTCTTATTTAAATATAAACAATGTGGTAATGTTGCTTGTGTGAAATCTCTGTGGACTGTTTTGGGGATTTTCTCCTTTCCACACCGTTCTGTGACCATGGGGTTAGTGTGCGTAGGATAGAATACTTCTCCATGTGGGATGGGTGCATGCTTCTCACACTCTCTCAAAAATTATATTTTTGGGTATTGAAGCAATGGATTAGCTTACTTGTATTCTGAATCAGTTGTGACTGAGAATGTGTTTTAGGGTTGTTTGTGTCTTGTTCTGTACAGGGGAAGTATTCTGTAACACACACCAGCTTCAGATATTATATTTTGGGAATGAATAGAAGCACAGAATACACCACTTTACCACTAGATAAAAACATTTTGAACTAGATAATGTCTTCTGTTTGGCTGCACGCTTATTCACTGCAGTCCCTGTATAATACAATATGCATTTCCATATGTAGATATTCTGTCAGTTTCATCAAATTCTCTGAATGTGAAATATAATTTTTATGAAGCTAGGGGCAGAAGTCTAAATGGAGCTTGAGGACATACTTCGAAACATTGGTTAATATACAGAATAAAACTGTTGAGCTCATGGTAAACAGTGCAAATTAATGGGTCTGGGGTTAAAAAAAGATGTACATATGCTATTTCCCCTATAATAGACTGCAATATGTGTTTGCAGAAAACTAGTGCCACTTATATCTGATAGAACAAATGGAAATATGTTTATAAAGTTTATTGCTGATCCCTAGATGTGCTCAACATTTTAGTTTAGAAATGAATTGCACTCTTAGAATACAAGTTTCAATTGTAGGTTTGTTTCCTTATGAACTTAATATATACATATATATATATATATATATATATATATATATGTATATACATATATATATATATATATGAAGCCTTTGGTTATTTGGTTTTGTTGTGTCGTCTTTGCTGTGATAAGCACTGTTGGCAGTGCTGTGAGACATCTACAAGCATGTTAACTAATGTGATATTATTTATGACAGTCACAGGCTCTTCAATGCATCTGTATTCCACTTGTGACTTAATTATTGGACAGCTATCTCAAAATTATCAATGGGACTTGCATAACAAATACAAATTGTCCGCTGTCTCTCTCCTTCCCTTCCCGCTGTTCAGAAGAGTGACTCATTGATTGAAAATGTTAATAAATGCAGGCAGAAAGCCATGAAGGTTTCACTCTGTAATCATTCATAATGAAATAAATTAAGCTCTTTTGTTCCTAGAAATAGAAAGTTAATGTTTTGCTAGTTTACGTATTAGCTTTATGATTCATTCTTAAGTTTGTAATTTGTTTTGTGTATAGGTTAGTGGATTAGACTATATAAATGCTTTTTTCCTGCCTGCATGACCATTTTGAACATATTGGTATATTTATTGAATTTACTACTTGAAAAGTTTGCAACATGCTTTTTATCATTGCTGTAATGAATAATGAGCCATACAAAGTTCAGCGTGTTTCTGCAATAACACCGTGTTGATAATCACCCCAATGAAATATATACCCTAGAGTGCTTTATTACTATTGCAGCTTTAATAGAAGTTGTAGGTTACTTAATATGTTAATGCTTATGTTAAATTATGTGAGGAAAGCAATATTCCCCTTTGTAAAATAACTCTGTTTATTTTTAGTTTTATTTAACATTTGTTTACCGGGAAAGTCTGACTGGGACAGAGCCCATTTTCGGCGGAGGGCAGGAGAGAAACGCTTCAGATGTGTGTCTGTGGAATCTTCGGCTCTATATTTTATGCAGTAAAATGATTATATATAAATATGTATATATCGGGCAATCTACTTAGTCCCTGGTGTAGAGGGTTGAAGCCCTGAATAGTACCCAAATGACCTAGGTTTGATTCCCATACACTGAAGGAGCCATCTAGGGAGAACGAGGAATGATGAGTTACTGCTGATGCATTTTTTTGTTATTTTTGGGAATATGGCTTTAAATTTAGTGAAAAATACAGAGGAGATCATTTTTCCTCACATGACAGTATGAGGGGCACCTTGGGAATGTTGGTCTCAGCCAAATGAAAGCGGATATGGAAAGTGCCCTGGAAGCAGTCAAGTAACAAACGGAAATCATATCTAGAATTTTATTTATTTATTCATTTATTTGCAGTTTGTTTGCCAGGATAGTCCATTGGGCCAGGAGGAGCCTGTTTTCAATTGAGTCCTGGGGAGAAAAGCTCCAGAAAATTATATAAAAATACAAATACAAATGATAGAAGTTACAAGATTACAAGTTAGAAAATTCATAAGATATGAGAGAATTTAAAAAATACAAAGTAACAATTGGCATTTGAAAGAGCTAATTAGTACAGTGTAAGAAAAAATTCATTATAAACAAATTACAGTTCTTGTAAAATATGATAGTTCCTACAGTTATTGCTAGGAGTTATAAGGCTGTAAGAGGCTATTTACAGATGCTTGTAGAGAGTAACTATGGTCAAGGAAGCTATGCAGGATGGGAGCAAGAGCATTCCCATTGTGAAGTTAGGTATGAGTGAAGTAGAGTTTTGAAGGCAGAGAGACTGTTAGTGGTATGGATGAGAGGTGGGAGAGAATTCCAATGGTGAGCTAGAGAGAAGGATAGAAGTTGTTTGCCTGGTGGACGGGCAGGTTTATGTAGTTTTTATTAGATTTTGGAAGTTAGATCTTAGATATCTATCAGGTAGATGCATTTGGAAGGTAGAGGCAAGAGAGGGGGAGAGAGAGGGGCTAAAAATAAGTTTGTGTGCTTGGATAAGTTGAGTATAGGTGAGATAATTGGGTAGCTCAAGCCACTTCAGGTGGTGTCGGGAAATACAGTGATGGGTAGAAGATTTGTGGCCAGTTGCAAAGTTTGAAATTTTGTAGTAACAGGAAGATTGTTGTGACTTGAGGGAAGATTGCAGATTAGTAAGAATAGAGGCACCATATCGAATGGAAGGGATAAGGTAAGTAGTAGTGAGAATGAGCCTGGTGGAGGGAGAGATGTGGTGGTAAAGCATACCGA
Organism: Protopterus annectens; assembly: GCF_019279795.1. Taxonomy (NCBI): domain Eukaryota; kingdom Metazoa; phylum Chordata; order Ceratodontiformes; family Protopteridae; genus Protopterus; species Protopterus annectens. Next base: position 67,757,262 of record NC_056729.1, on the reverse strand, counting down.
GTTTCTTGTGCATTGTTTTGATATTTACATGTAGATGGCTATCAAACTTTAGCTGATCATCAGTGAGGACTCCTAATAATTTTGCAGTGGAGACTATTTCGAGAAGTATATTATTTTGGCTGGTGATAAAGAATGAATTTTTTTCTAGGGTAGTGATTTAGAAGGGGTAAATATCATTAGTTTAGTCTTGGTTGCATTGAGTGCCAGATGGTTGTCTAGCGTCCATTGTTCAGTAGAAGAGAAGCCATCCTGAGTTCATTTTACTAATGTGGTGGTAGACATGGCAGAGGTGATTATTGTTAAGTCGTTGATGTATTTGATGAGGTTGCCGTTAGGGATGACATGATAGAAGTCGTTTATGAAAATATTGAATAGAAGGGCACCTAAAATTGAACCTAGGAGCACGCCTGTGGGAGTATTTAGGAAAGGTGAAATAGCTTTTTTCCACTTGACTGCTTGTTGCCTGTTTGATAGGTAACTGGTAAACCAGTTAATAGATGGGTGGGATAGGTTTAATATATGCTAGCACAACTACTTACAAAAACAAATAAAAAACAAACCATATTATACATCTGCAACTATAAGCAGGTGGGCTATGCCACCCTACACCCCCTGCTAATTTAATATATCAACTCCGAGATCACACTACACAGAACAAAATACCAAACATACCATTCAGCGCTTCATGACTGCCTGTTTAAATTGTAAAAAACTATCCTCAACCTTCTCTTAGAAACACTACTTCACTATTAAAACATTACACATTACTATATATCTCTGCGATACTTACTGGAGTTTCATAGCTAACCTCAGTCATGTTCCCTTCTAACTTGCTACTGCAACATAACACATCTTAGTGTAGTGTAGTGTGATCTCGGAGTTCATATATTTGAGTAGCACGGGGTGTGGGGGGTGGCACAACCCCCCACATTGGGGATGCAGGGGGGCTAGCCAACCTGCTTATAGTTGGAGAATTGTAATATGGTGTGTTTTTTGTTTGTTTCTGTATGTAGTCGTGCTGGAATATAGTACAAGCTAATTTCCTATGTATTTTCAGTGTTAATGAGATTCAGTGTTTTGAATTTTCAAGATTTTTGTCTCAGTGCTTTGAATTTCAGTGTTATGGGCTTTCAGTGTTCTAAAGTAAATCCTGTCTGGTTAAGTGACTTGCTCAGAATCATACAGTTAAGCAATGGAGGCTGAGGGAATCAAACCTTGGACCACTAGATCACAGGAAACAGCTTGTTATGGATTTTAAAGAAGAGGTGATTACACTGGAATGCAAGGCAAAATGAAAAAATTCCACTTGAGTGAAATTCTAAAAAAGTGTAAGAAGGATTTAATTGTTTGAAATTTGCAAAAAAACATGATGACACAATGAATTAAATTTTCTGAAATTCCTGGGTATTGAAAAGGCTTGCTGACCATTCACTGGTATTCAGCAGGGCTTACTATTGACAAAGAATGATTTTTGTTCAGTTTGTGACTTGGTACAAGAAGCAGCAGGTTCTAGCACAGCTTTGGTGACATGGTTGGAGAATAACAGTTGAAGTAAGATCAGTGATTGTAGACCATAACTTCTCAATGACAGGCATACAACACTCATTACATATTTTAACCACCATAAAGGAATGCTTGTGGTAGAAAAAAGATACGGTTTTCATTTCTAGTGATTCTGAAAGGATTTTTCCCCCAGCGATGTGGTTGTTCATCACAGCTCAGAGACAGGAAGGCTGTTAGAGTTACTACAGTTGCTGGATTATGTGAAATTGGAATGTGTAACGGTGGGGCAAGACAAAGTTAATGACCTGAACTAGGAGTAGAAACAGGAGACTGAACAAGGGGAAAGAGGCTGTTGTTACAGGTACACTGGGAAGTGTGCACTGGGAAGAAAGACGCTATCTAGCTACCTACTGGACTTTGAACTTTGGGGAAACTGTTATCACTGCAGGAAGGGCTCATGTGTTTCAACATTTGTTGACTCTGTTTAGAGGTCAAAATGATTTGTGATTTCCCAGTGCCAACTGAGAATCAGTAAATCATGGCTAGGACTGCTGTAAAAGCCCATATCTGCTTAATGAAACTTGTCCTTAAAAGGACATTTTTAAACCTTATCTTGGCTCGATAGAATTATAATAGTCCTAATTAGTTGTTTTTATCAGTCATGAAAGGCATCCTTAGAAGGACATTGATTGTTATGAGTAATACATTAATGTAAAGACTTAGATGGCTGAAGGTTTCGTCCTTGAAAAGACAGTCTGTAGTCTTATTTTAGTGCTTTGTAGCCATATTTTAGTGCTTTGTAGCCTTATTTTAATGCTTTGTAGCTTTATTTTAGTGCTTTGTAGCCTTATTTTAGTGCTTTGTAGTCTTATTTTAGTGCTTTGTAGCCTTATTTTAGTGCTTTGTAGTCTTATTTTAGTGCTTTTAGCCTTATTTTAATGCTTTGTAGCTTTGTAGTCTTATTTTAGTGCTTTGTAGCCTTATTTTAATGCTTTGTAGTCTTATTTTAGTGCTTTGTAGCCTTATTTTAGTGCTTTGTAGTCTTATTTTAGTGCTTTGTAGTCTTATTTTAGTGCTTTGTAGCCTTATTTTAATGCTTTGTAGCCTTATTTTAGTTCTTTGTAGCCTTATTTTAATATTTTGTAGCCTTATTTTAGCGCTTTGTAGCCTTATTTTAATGCTTTGTAGCCTTATTTTAGTGCTTTGTAGCCTTATTTTAATGCTTTGTAGCCTAATTGTAGTGCTTTGTAGCCTTATTTTAATGCTTTGTAGCCTTATTTTAGTGCTTTGTAGCCTTATTTTAATGCTTTGTAGCCTTATTTTAGTGCATTGTAGCCTTATTTTAGTGCTTTGTAGCCTTATTTTAATGCTTTGTAGCTTCGTAGTCTTATTTTAGTGCTTTGTAGCCTTATTTTAGTGCTTTGTAGCCTTATTTTAATGCTTTGTAGCCTTATTTTAGTGCTTTGTAGCCTTATTTTAATGCTTTGTAGCCTTATTTTAGTGCTTTGTAGTCTTATTTTAGTGCTTTGTAGCCTTATTTTAATGCTTTGTAGCTTTGTAGTCTTATTTTAGTGCTTTGTAGCCTTATTTTTGTGCTTTGTAGCCTTATTTTAATGCTTTGTAGCCTTATTTTAGTGTGTTGTAGCCTTATTTTAATGCTTTGTAGCCTTATTTTAGTGCTTTGTAGCCTTATTTTAATGCTTTGTAGCCTAATTGTAGTGCTTTGTAGCCTTATTTTAATGCTTTGTAGCCTTATTTTAATGCTTTGTAGCCTTATTTTAGTGCTTTGTAGCCTTATTTTAATGCTTTGTAGCCTTATTTTAGTGCTTTGTAGCCTTATTTTAAGGCTTTGTAGCCTTATTTTAGTGCTTTGTAGCCTTATTTTAATGCTTTGTAGCCTTATTTTAGTGCTTTGTAGTCTTATTTTAGTGCTTTGTAGCCTTATTTTAATGCTTTGTAGTCATATTTTAGTGCTTTGTAGCCTTATTTTAATGCTTTGTAGCCTTATTTTAGTGCTTTGTAGCCTTATTTTAATGCTTTGTAGCCTTATTTTAGTGCTTTGTAGCCTTATTTTAATGCTTTGTAGCCTTATTTTAGTGCTTTGTAGCCTTATTTTAATGCTTTCTTCATTCCTTACAAGTTGAAGACAAAAGGTAACTCAAATAATAAAATCTGATGACCGTAGTTGTTCTTATTAGGTTTATTGGCAGAGTTGGACTTGGTCAATCCACGTGTCATGGCACCTAAGATGGACTAGCACTTGGTCCCTTAACACTAAGGGCCCTTAAAGGTTGTTTTTTGTATTTGACTCTCTGTTAATTCAAATGCAGTCACCCAATAACTGCATTTGATTTTGTAATGAAGACTCTTCAAAGGGGGCAAAATGGCACTTGAACTGCAGCACAATTGGACCATTTCATGTTTTTTATTAATATGTTAACTGAAACTGGGGGCTGAAGTAATGAAGAGTTATCAGAGGGCATGAAAGGCATTGTCAGTAGCATATGTCAAATGTGTAACTTTGTTAAACGTCCACATGTTACATGAAACAAGTGATACAAAGGCATTACTTATGGTCTGATATGTTTGACAATGCAGTTTTCAGACTTCAGAGACCTAAAGCTATGTGATGTTGATTAGATTCATATTATAGTGCTGAGTTTGATCTCCTTATCTTTCCCTTATAAACCATGTAGTTCCAATAAATTCATTTAATCAGGCAGGGTATCAAGGTCACTCCTGAAAAAAGGGACTTACAACATTAAGGCTTAACCCATCATCATCATCACCCCATTTTTGTACATGGGGTCTGGGTATTGTGTTAACTGCCATTTTCTCTCTTGATTCAGTGCCACACTCCTGCCTTCTTTGACACTCATGCCTGACTGTCGCAGATCTTCCCTCACATAATCCATCCACCTCTTTGCTGGATTCCCTCATTTCCTCTTACCTTCTTTCTGTCTGTCCCAAATCATCTTCACCAGATTGTCTTCTGCTTTTCTGCACATGTGCCCGAACCACTGTTATCTGTTCTCTTTGATCTTTTCTGCAACTGGAGCTACTTTGGCTTCTGCTCTTATGTCCTCATTTCTTCATCTGTCCCACAGTGTGCATCCTACCACCTGTCTTAGGCACTTCATTTCCATCACCTCTAGTTTTCTCAGCTGCTCTGCTTTTACTGCCCCGATTTCTGTACCATACAGTAGTACTTGTCGCAACACTGTTTTGAGCACCTTACTTCTCAGGTTCTTTGGCATTCTTATGTGATACACTACATCTGACACTCTCTATGCCAGTTGGCTGCAGCCCCTCTGATTCTAGCTTTGACTTCTTCATTCAGACATCCCTTCTCCTCAACTACTCCTCTCAGATACTTGAAGCTGTTAACCTGTTCCACTGTCTTCTCTTCTATCTCAATTCTCAGCTTCTTCTGATTTCCCCAGTTTACTGCCATTGCCACTGTCTTATATGTACTTAGTTTCATCCCATGTGCCTTCACATTTGCTTTCCATTCTCCTATCCTTTGCTGAAGTTCTTGCTCAAAGTCTGCCTGTAATGTCACATCATCTGCATACAGCAGCTTTGTTGATCTATCCCCTCTGACCTGTTTGCTAATACAGTCCATCACCAGTACGAACAGCAGTGGGCTCAGAGTTGAACCCTGGTGCATGCCCTCTTCAACTGGGAATCTCTCTGTGAGACTGAACACTTGTTTATACTTGAGTCACTGGGTACTTATACACAGCCTTCACTAACTCTACTAATGTTTCTGGGACTTCAAACCCCCACAGTACTGCCCACATCAGCTTTCTTGGAACCTTGTCTTATGCTTTCTCCAAATTTAAGAATGACCATTTGGACTCTTTCCTCATCTCTAGCTTCTTCCCAGCTGTCTCACTGAAAACATTGGGTCAGTTGTGCTGCATTCTGATCTGAATCCAAACTGCTCATCTCCCATCTTACTTTCTCCTACTGAGTGTCTGTTTATCAATCACACCCTCTCCAGAACTCTCATGCACTAGGACAGGAGTTTGATACCTCTGCACTGCTCACAGTGGTGGATGTCCCCTTTGGTCTTGTACACTGGCATGAGTATGCTTATTCGTTAGTCATCTGGGATATGCCTTTCTTTCCATGCTGCTATGAATACCCTCAGGAGCCATTTCTCCCCTATCTCACCCAGCATCTTTATCATATCTGCTGTAATCTCATCTGAGCCTGCTGCTTTCTCTGACTTCATTTTCCTTGGTGCTATTCTTACTTCTTCTACGGTGAGCTCCTCTTCTTCTCCTCTCATTATAGGCTGTGTCTGGGCCAGTGCAGCTTCTGTGGGTTTTTCTTCATTTAGAAGCAGCTGGAAGTACTTCTTCCATCTGCCTTTGATGTCCTCTGGGCTGGTGAGCAGGTTGTTGCTGGCATCTCTTATGAAGGGTGTCTATCTTCTTTATCTTTCAGTCTTTGCCTTGTAACCTGATATAGTTTCTTTGTGCCACCTACTGAGTCACTTTCCAGAAGGTGGTAGAGTGCCTCCAATGCCCTTTCTTTGCTTCTCTGTTAGCCAACCATTATTCCTTCCGAGCCTGTTCCATCTTTTCTATCTCCCATTTTTTCCTGCACTCCTTTCTCTTGATGACTTCCTGGATTACCGCATTGCACCACCAGCTTTCCTTCTGTAAGCTATTTCCATAGCTGGCTCAGCCACATATTTATTCTGTAGTCCTCACACATGCTCTTTTGAGGTGCTGTAATTCTTCTTCTTCATGTTCACCTGTTTTCTCTTCTTCTTGAGGTGCTGGAGCACTTAATAATTCCTTGAACTCTTGTGCTTTCTCTCTAGGTCATCACTTCTTTCAGCTGATTGTAACAACCAGCGGTTTATGCTGTGTGCCAGCTGTTTCACTGGGGATGACTTTGCAATTGCAAATGCTACTCCAATGCCCTTTCCTTATGAGGATAAGGTCTTCCTGTGTTGCATGTTGACCACTCTTGTACATGATCTTGTGACTGTCTGTCTGACAAAACATGTATTAGCCATTATCAAGCCATTTGCCAGACATGTGGACCCAGGCAGTCCTCATATCCTGTTCTGTCTGTCCCGGTATGTGCATTCAAGTCACCCATTATCAATACAAATTCATGTTGTCCTGCTTTATCTAGTAGGTCCTGCAACTGCTGTCTGAGTGCACTGTTTTCCTCACTGTTATGATCCTGCTGTGGGCTAGAATCTGGTATGGGTGGGATGACAGGAATAATTCTGCATAACTGTGTCAGGTTAATACTTTTCAAAATGTCAGTGCTTCTCTCCAGATTTAAGAAATTTGCAAAGCAGCCTACAATAGCATAAAATATTGATTAACTGGTCCAGTTAATAATACAAACTTCTTGGTATTTAAGATGAATAATGTTGTGATTCCAGTTTTAGAAAAGATTTTCTTAATGTTCAGCTCATCATCTCACATTGTCTGATAATAACCTGTCAGTCCGTAGTGCTCAATTCACACGATTTATGAAATACAACAAAAAAATTCCATAGCAGTAATTTCATTAAGATCTCAAAGAATTTAAAAAAAAAACGTCTCAATGGTGATGGATTTGCTACACATCGGCAAGTCGAATGACATCAGAAATACTCAGTCTAGGGATCTAAACCTCTTCTGCAACATCAACACAACAGTTTGGAGGGACAGGTATTATTTCTCAGAGGATACCACCACTGCTATGGAACAGATTCCCCATCCACATAAAGCAAAAGTTCATCGCTGTCCATATTTAAATGCAGCTTGGATCTATGGATGGGAAACAGAAAATTCATCCTAGGACTGCCCTCTGTAGTACTAATGGACAGAGACAGCTCCTTTATCCCATGCATCGGTCCCTTCAAATTATCTGTGGTATGATCCCAGTTATTCTCATACATAATTTTTGACCACGGGATAAGTAAGGACAGTCTCCAAATAGTATAGGTTAATATGAACACAAAAAGGGAAACTGGCTAGGCTTAAAATGGTCCACAAGGGCAGCTAGCTACCTATGAATCAGTAAGAAACTGTATACTGAAAAAGTTTACGTCTGATAGTAGAAATGTTAATAAGTCTGATAGTAGAAATGTAATAAAAATTACCAGTACTTAAAGTGTGTTATATAAGCAATAGGTATGGTTCATACTGAGAGGTTAGAAAAAAAATGTAGTACATCCCACAAAAGGAGCAATACAAGAAAATAGACTTTGGCCAAAATGAGTCAGATAAAAACAAAAAAAAAAAAAAAAAATATATATATATATATATATATATATATATATATATATATGTATATGTATACTTCAAAAGACAGGCAAAGCAATGTATTCTTCAGGAAGAACAGTCAGTTTCATAAAAACTGCTTCAGTACTGAGTTTTGCTATATAAGAGACATAATATATTCAACAGAAACTAAGATTGATGGAAACAGACTATAATCTGACATGTTTTTCCCCTGAAGCCTTATAGTAGATGTCTTGATGAGTTACAGATTCAGCTAGAAAAATAGATGACAAACAATCTAATAATGACATCTTTCCTAAAATAACTTCACCAGTGAATTTCTCTCCTAAAACTTAACAGAGCTATAAAATCTGTGTGTCTATAATACAATGGCTTCACAGAAATTTTATACAGTCGTGCAGGGTGCAGGGGATAGTGCACAGTCCAAACTACATACTATAGCTCTGCATAATTCACAAAGAAGTTTGTATGTATTGAAGAAAGATACACAAATGTGTACCTGGAAGGGTTGAAGTACACAGCTGGTTTGCAAATGAGAATCAGTTTCATAGATTATGATTCACAGACCTGTGAATAACAGATTGCACTGTTGAGTAGATACAGGGGATTAGTGAGTGTGTGGGGGCTGGGGGGTGGAGGAGCATCTATGGCCAGCTTGATGAAATACAACAGTCCAGTACCTAAACGACAAGAACTGTGGAGAATTTCACAGAATGTACAATTTTTTTTCCTTATGTTTCTGGATGTTTTTTTTCTGGCAAATCCTTGAAAGTTGCTGTCACTAAGTAATGGCAGACATTTGCATTTCAGACTTCATATCCTTCAAAAAATGGATGCGAATGCAAAACCTATTATTTTAGCAACTTTCTAAGTAATATTTAAAAGATGTCCCTGAATTTAGGCCTTTGTCCCTTATTATTTTTGTCATTGTCCAAATTTCTCGTGCTAAGAGGTTGAGAGGTGTGTTGATATGCTACTCAGCTTAACATAACTAAGCACCAGCATCACCTTTACTTGGAATGATATTCCAGAAAGCATACAAAAAGGCATATTTCAAAGGTAAATGTAGTGCACACAAGCACACTGCCACAACCATACATGATTTACCCTCCACACAGTGATGCAGCTGATCTTCCAATAATGGGAATTGTAGCTGTTCCTGATCTCTTCATTAGCATTCTGTGCTAAAAGGCAGTTGCTGTGCAGTCATGGCAACATCAGCAGAAAATGTTATGACTCAGTCATTGTCATGTCTGTGGAGCACCTCAGAGCATAAGCTCTCCTTCTGTACTTCTCTAGCATTAAAGTCATGTACAGCACTACATATGGCAAAACACCATAATCAGTGCTAACTCAGTCAAATGACCAGTGGATAGATACACTACCATATACCAGCTGTAAAGTAAGCAGTACCATCCCTTACATCTCAATAAAAACATAAAGGGTACTTTTCCATTATCGGGGCAGCAGGCTAAAAGTGCGCTTGATGTGAAGTCACCACTGCCTAATGTTTTTCTGGGTTTACCTTTGTTGTCTTCCTCTCCCTAGTACTGCTTTTCTGACAAGTCAGCAGGGGTCACTTCAGTGTTCTGTTCTGTCTTCAGTTTTGGCTTTGTGGTTACAGAACCCTTGCTGCTTTCTCGCAAGTCCCTGCTGCCTATACAGGCAGTCGTCGAACGATCCCCGGTGAAATGAAACAGAGGGTGTGAAAAAACGATGTTCATTTCTGAAAAGAAAAAAGGAAGTGCTCCTCTTTCCGACCATCTGCTGATTTGTAAACCTCATTGTATTAGGTCTCCCGGCATTGTCAACGTGCACACAGTGTGAATGGGGAGATCTGAAGTCAATGCTGCTTCTGCTGTTTAATAGTAATTGCAGTTGAGATACAATCTCTTAGCACAGAGTGGTGACTCCCTTACAAAACAACTGATGGTTGGAAAGAGGAGCACTTGCTTATTTTCTCACAAAATAATGTCGGTCAGTCACACCCTAGCTTGGAATTACCCAGATATCTTGCTACAATTTCACGGCACATATAAAACGATGAGGCTAGTGGTGGTAACAAAAGCTGAAAGGCCCAGAAAATTAGGGTTCAGAGGTACTAGGAAAGTGATGGCTGTTTCAGACATTTGCATTCACATCTGCAAACTTGAAAAAAACATTTCGATTTTACTCAGTAACATCAACTTGGCTGCATTGCAATTTCAAGGCTAGGTCTATCCATCCACGCACCTTACAACTGTTGCCCCGATAACAGAAAAGTACCACATAAAGAATATTAACAGTATTCAGATGCTATACCTAATCTTTCTGATAGGCTAGCATGCTGTGACGTCCATTTCCATATATGTTACATAAAGTAAGGCATGACAAGTGATCTGTCCACTGTGGTGGATTCAGGGGGGTAGAGCATCTGTGGGTCTAGATGTCATGCTGCTAGTAGAATTGCTGTCAGCAGAACATCACAGATGTTTATACCTACTTTAAATGTCATCATCGTGAGACAGTGGTCTTTTTTGAAGAACTGAATAGAGCTGGAAAACCAATCACAATGAAAAACAGAGTGCACTTTGCACAAAAGTAGTATTGGTTCAACATTTTACCTTAAGCAGTATATAAACTGATGGACAACACATGGTGCGAGCATTTACCACAGCAACCAAACTGAGAAACTTACACTTTATTGTCATCTGCTTCAGCAAATGTTGGAACATCGAAACAGAAAGGTGGCTGGGTTTCTGTAGTGTTTCAGTACAACACAACTGGCTATATCACATACTGTGTACCTTGTTTCATATTATAACTGTTGCACGAAAAAGTGAGAAGATAAGTTTAATTGTATTCTACTTTCTCCATGTTCTCTGAATTTGTATGTCCTTGGAGTAGACATTGGGCTGGGGGGCTTTGCCACACATCAGAGGGTACAGCATACCTCTCAACTATCTAGAATTTGCAGAATGTCCAAATTTGGGCCTCATATATTTTTTGGTCTGTTCCTCATAAAATTTGTGGTTTGCTGGCAAATCCTTGAGCATTAAATTACTAAATAATGAGAGACATTTGAGTTTCAGACTTCACATCTTTCAGAAAATGCATACTAATGCCAAACCTGCTATTCTAACAACTTTCCAAATTTAGAAGAGTAACATTTAATATCTGTTCCTGATTCTGGGCATTTACCCTCCCACATTACTTTTGGCTCTGTTCAGATTTCTTGAGCTGAAAGGTTAAGGTGCTGGGAACCTTACCTCATACAAAAAATAATTATTATTGTATTTTATACAATGTTAGGAGTGTTTCTGTTTTGAATATCTGACTTCCTGATGGTTTAAAATTTTCCTTTTAATTAATCACGTGTTGATTGCAATAGCATGCAATTAGTCATAGTAAACCTAGCTATACAGAGTGCAAATAGTGCAGTCCACAAACTGTATAGCTGAAGAATATACACTATGATCTAGGAATGACGTTGTTATGGAGCAAATGTTTAGTAGTGTACAACTGTGCATTGTACATTGTATGAGCAATGAAGCACTGCACATCATGTAAGGTTCCATGTGTGTATGCAGTTCTACAAGACTAACTATTCATAGTAAAATGTTAAACTTAATAACTACAGCACTCCTTGGATTACTGATGACTTCTTGTCACTTTATGAAGGAAATGGACAAAGCATGATAACGTTGGAAAATTAACCCACAAAACCCCACTACCCATGTTCACTATCTGAATTTAAGCACTAATACTAGAGTCAAAACTATTCAAGCAAAAGTTTCTTACCATAGGTACATCCAGCTTTTCCATTTAGTACAGCTAAACACTTGCAAATGTGTAAAATATATTTCTCCAAGTAAAATCTTCCCAAAATTACATTCTTCCAAGCAAATAAAAACCAGAACTCTTTATGCAAACTCAAAAAAACTTACACATTCTGTCATCTTCACCTTAAATATCCTTCCCTACTATCGCAATGGAAACCCTCCAAATTATTTAATTTCTATTTAATCCGAGACATTGAAAGAACCTTTGAATACCATAAATTATTTTTACAAACCATATTTGAATATAACTTACCCATGACTGCTCTTTTATGGTTCCAATCCTCTCTGTAGGCCTATTACTTAAATATTCAATGTTCAACCTATCTCTCACTAATAATGTAATGCCTTGTATCTATAAACACTTCCTTGTAATCTCTAAAGATTATCAATCCATCCTCTCCAAATGACTTTCAACAAATTTCTACCAGTTACTCTACTCCCACAATGTTTGAAAAAAATGTATTTATTAACAAATACTCAGTTACATTCAAAACATTAATATTCTGTCCTGCAAAAACAACACAAGATCCTAAAATAGTAATATTGCAGACATATATGAACTAACCAAAAAAAAAACAAAACTTTTCAAATATCGATCACAGTGTACTCAAAAGAGCAATCTTTCTAAATTAAAAAAAAACTGATGTCAACCACAACTTATGACTTGCAAAGTTCAAGTCCTGTGAATTTTCTGAAAATGTTTATTCCTGATTTAAAAATTGCCCGTCATAAAGTACCTTCTCTGTCTATTTTGGCAGCTTGCACTCTGTCACTGGTACATTCTCCAAATGAGTACTGCAGGGATCTGCCCTTGGATTTGTATTCTTCTCTTGCCTTGATGTACTTCTTTACACTGATGAAATTATATTTACTAACCCTTAACAAACATAGTCTGTCACTTCAAAATCTGCTACTATAAGACTTCAGAATTCCATGGAACTGACTACCATCTAACAACCACCAGGACCCTGAGAAGTGTGCACGCATGCTGGTATTTTTTAGTCTTTGCATATGCTTAGATTTTGTTTGATAGTACTGCTTCTGTGTTATTGATGCAGTTTTACTGTGCACTGTTTTAGCCTTTGCCTCTGAATGTGGGAATTATGTTGAATGTATTTACACACATGTAGAGTGCATTTACTGGATTATTGTAACTGTTTTGTAGAGCTTATGGTCAATCATTGGGACACGTGTTACCTGAACACCCTCCCATGCTTGCTAACACTATGATGTAATTTTATAGCAATAACCCACGCCTGGGTGTGGGTAATGCGGGATTTACCCATGGTTGGCGTGGTTTGCCCTCGGGACCAAACAAAGACAAATCCCGCATTACCCACACCCAGAAGTGGGTTATTGCTATTATACTATGACATTATTTAAGAAAAGAAATAATTACTTTTCTTAAATAATGGCATTGTATAATGCCTCTTTGCTGCCCTTCCGCAGCTGTCTGGTATCCGTGGCAGTTCTGATGTACTGCGCATGCCTATGCAGTACATCAGAGCTGTGGCCAAAAGCAACGGAGAAAGCAAGATCTCCGTTGCTTTTTTACTGTTTCGCTATGTTAAATGGATTTAACATAGCGAGACAGCTTTAAAATAAGCAACAAAGTGTCCGTTGCTTATTTTAAAGCTGTCTCACTATGTTAAACCCATTTAACATAGCGAACAGTAAAAGCAGAGATCTTGCTTTCTCCGTTGCTTTTTTTTTAAAACCTGTCACGCTATGGTAAATGGGTTTAACATAGCGAGACAGCTTTAAAATAAGCAACGGAGATCTCCATTGCTTATTTTAAAGCTGTCTCGCTATATTAAACCCATTTAATATAGCGAGACGTTAAAAAGCAATGGAGAAAGCAAGATCTCCGTTGCTTTTTACACACTGTGTTGCTATGTTAAAGGAGTTTAACATAGCGAGACAGCTTTAAAAAAAGCAACGGAGATCTCCGTTGCTTTTTTAAACCTGTGTCGCTATGTTAAACTCTTTAAGTTAGAGAGACAGTGTTCAAGACTTTATACTAATGGAAAAAGTCCGGGCGACCGGACCTTTTTCCATTAGTATAAGTCGATTTACAATATGCACGCTGGCCAATCAGCGTGCACGTTTTGGAATATTAATGGGGGGGTCATGGTATAATAACATATATTGCATTTACTAGGGCAATGCTAACTCTGTGAATTATACTGTATTTCCCACTGTGGATATTGGTATTTATCGAATAGACTGCCTGAATCTTTGTTGTTATCCTGTAGGTTGTGCCTGGTCGCAAGTGTGAATTAATGTTGTGCTCATTTACCTGGCATTTACCTTACCTCATAATAGTATAGTATATCCTTACCTTCCACATTCTCCACTCACATGCACCCACAGCTTTCCTCAAGCTAATACTTTGCTCATATTAATTTTTTACAGTTGCCTACCCACAACAAGACTTTGTTACATCTCTTTTTTGTCTCCTTTTTCATACAGCTCTAGCTGTACTTCACTCCAAGTGAAGAATTTCTAAAATTAACCTTCAAACAACTGAGGGCAAAAGGAGTCACTACTGGGAGTTTTACTCTCTGAAATAGTCTTATGTAGGTGTATTCCCTGTTAAATAATTTCTGCATCTAGTTCTTAGTGTTTTACTTAATTTTATTATATTGGCTTAGCATGCACACTTGCAAGGTCTCCCCCCCTTTATCCAATTCCTGCCATTGCAACTAACTGCCACTAGCTGGCAGCAGAACACCACCAAACAACTGAACCTTAGCCCAGATAAGCAACTCATCTTGTAAGCAGGACAGTTCTCTACAGTTATTTAAATTCTCCAATATTACTGTCTACTGTAATGTCACCCAAGTCCCTTCAAAGCAGTTATTTTTCCATTCAATTTGAATAAATAGTGGAACACAGTAACTGGCATAATCCCTGCCATTAAGGTACAATGCTGCTTACCTTCATGACTTAGTCTCCTGATACTTTATTTTTCCAGCTCTTACCTCCTAGGTAGGGCTCTGCCCGCTCCACTCCTCTACCCTACAACCTTTCCCACCCACCCTAGCTCATTTGCTTTATACATAACCTTACCACACCCAAACCTAACCCCTGTCCCTCAGCCACTCACACAAACCACCACCACCCCTTCCCCTCCTTTGCTCTCATATTACACACTCTACACATAGTACCTTCCCACTCTCAAAGTTGCTACAGTCCATCCTAATTATATACTATCAGGATCCATACACATTCCACAGGGTTATCTCTATACACTCCTACCACTTCTGACAAACCAAACATACTCCCATCAAATAATCCTAACACTAGCACTCACCATCACAGCCCATCTAACCTCACCCTACTTGAACAACATTACAGTCCCCAACATGTCACCCTACCTTACCCTTACTTCCAACATTCATTAATTACCCCTTACTCATCTCACCCTCACTCTTTAACCACACCACCTATGACCAACACACCTACAAACTCTTCCATTATCAAAACAAATGTAGGGTATCCATACAATGTGACTTAGCCTTCTCTAAATACCTACAAACCATAATAAACATTGTCTCTCACCTACTATGCAGTGGTGATATCAACCCCAACCCAGGTCCAATAACAAGTCCTACAAATCACCAGAATCAGCCTAGTACCAATACTAGCCTACTTAAGAGAAAATTTATTTATTTATTATTTTTTTTTTCAGTTTGATTAGCGGGGAAGTCCACTGGGCCAAGAAGTGCCCATTTTCAGTGGAGGCCCGGGGAGAAAAGCTCCATGTGCAATACAGTACAATAAAGGTTACAAAATACAAAAAAAGGTTACATAATGATTGAGATGAAATACAAGAGTAAGATTCATACATTCAAAAAAAATAGCAAGTGTAATATACATCATGAGACAATTTAAAAAAGCAAAACGCATTTTTTTTTTTTTTTACTCTTCACAATATTTACAAGCTTGGAGTTTATTTAAAGTCAGCTAGTTCAGGTTCTTTAGAGAAATTAGAATAAGGTTAAGAGTATAGTAGAGCAGGAGGATGGAGAGCGATATTCGATACGATATTCTAATAATAAATCATAACATAAGAAGCATCCTTAACAAAACCACTGAGCTCCATGCAACCATAGCATTATACTTACCTGACATCATCTTCCTCACAGAAACATGGCTTAAACCACACATTAAAAACAAAGAAGTACTTCCCCCCTGGTTATAGCATACTACAAAAAGACTGTACAGCTAAAAGAGGAGGTGGAGTCGCTCTCCTATAGCAGAACAACATCAATGTTGAACTATTTAACATAGAAATCCCTGCATTTAATAATGCAGAGATCCTACTTGCTAAGGTAAGACTAAATACACAAAAACAGCTAAATATCTTAGGATCATATATCCCTCTAGGAGATATCAAAACCCTAGAATCTCTTCTCCAATGGACATCAGAAACCCTCCCCCATGAAACCATTATACTAGGCGACTTCAATATTGATTGGACCTCACTTAAATCACCCCACCCCTCAAATCATAGTAATCTTTATGGATTCTCACAAGTTATGCAAACCCTACCAGGGTAGACAAAACCTCAAAAAAAAAAGAAGAATCAGTACTAGACTGGCTTCTCACCAATCGCCCATCTTCCACCCGTAATTCTGGTACACTACCCAACATTCTAAGCGACCACCTCCCAACTTTCTTCATCTGAGACCAAACTAAGCTCACTAGAACTAGTTCTCTTAAACACATCAGATACATTAAAAACTTCAGGGCTGGCAACCTTAATATAGCCCATAAACACTCTAACTGGTCCCCTCTTTTAACACTTCCTTTAGATGAAACAGCTGAGTATTTCAACACTATCTTCTTAGGCCTTCTCAACCAGCTTGCTCCACCAAGACAAATCTGCATTAAAACCATCTATGCCCCATGGCTTGCCAAGAGCACTAGGCAACATATGAAACAAAGGGACAAAGCATGGGACACCTGGCGCAAAACCAAAACTACTCCTAGTAGGCAAACATTCTTACAACTGAGAAAGTCTGTAAAAAAAGCATATCAGACTAGACAAACAAAAATACTATAGTGAAGTTCAAACTAAGCATAATACCAATCCACAAAAGTTCTGGGCCACTATAAACAGTATTCTCCAACCAGGTAAATCAACAACTCCTCATCCAAACATAGACACCACCTATATAAACACAGCCACCCAATTCAATGAGTTATTTACCAACTCTATATTAAAGCTGTCAACAGACCCACACTCTTCAACTCCCACTATACTATATAACCCATCAAATAACACTAACTCCTTTACCCTACAACCTGTACCAACTTACACAATCTATAGACACCTAACTAAACTTGAACCCACCACCTTAGCAGTAGACAAACTACCTGCCAAATTCCTACAAATAGCCGCCAAAGCCATTTACTACCCAGACTCTATAATCATTAACAGATCAATCTCAGAATAAAAAGTGCCACTTCTCTGGAAAATCTCCTACATTATACCAATTCACAAAGGGGGCAACTCCACTGACCTAACAAACTACTGCCCTATAGCTATACTTTCCCACTGGCTAAAATAATGGTAAAATGCATCCACACCCAGGTCCTAACACATCTCCTCTCCAACAATCTTCTTGCCGAAACTCAACACGGATTCTGCCCCAACCGTAGCACTACCACTGCACTCATCCATTTTACTAACCTAGTAAATATGAAACACAACAATGGGCAACTAGTGTCTGCAGTTTTCCCTTGACTTATCTAAGGCGTTTGATACTGTCTCCTATACAAAACTAATAACATCACTCTCAGAATTGAAACTAACTATCCCCACTCTACTATGGTTTCAGGACTATCTCTCCCAACGCCAACAAGCTGTTCAGTGGAAAAACTCCCTTTCCCCCCTACTTCCTGGAGTACCCCAAGGATCATTCCTAGGACCCTTACTTTTCACTGTATTTACAAATAATCTTCACAAAGCCACCCCTCTAGCAAACCTGGTTCAATACGCTGATGACTCCACCTTAATCTGATCCACCCTCCAACAACTTCAGATCAAGACCCAAGAAGCCTTTACATCCATCAAAACCTGGCTAACAAACTCCCAGCTAATGCTAAATTCTAAAAAGACCCAACTTATGCTCTTTCATGCTTCCAAAGCAGAAACACCTACTCCCCCATTCTCTATTTCTGCATTGGATAATACCCCTGTCTCCCCCGTCACACAAACCAAATTACTAGGGTTCATTATTGACAATAATATGAAATTTGACAAACACATAAGTCATACAATAACCAAAATCAACAAAAAACTAGGTACTCTTTACAGATGCCAAAACTTCCTAACCAGCAACAGTAAAGTTACCCAAGCTCGTAACCATCTTCTCTCTACCGTACTCTATGCTTCTCCTGTCCTAATTAATCTAAACAAGAACAATGTAAACAAGCTATCAGTATGCTACAACAAAATAGCAAAATTCGCCACAGTCTCCTCCTACCACACTCACCACTGTCAGGCCTTTAAACAGCTTTCCTGGCTGGAACTCCCTAACCCTTAGCTCTAAATCAACTTCTTCTAGCTCAGCAAATACTGTACCAACCTGAGAAAACTCCAGTCTTACAAGACCTGATCACCCTCTGCTCCAATAACCGAGAAATTAGATCCACTAACAAGGCACTAATCGCAACCTCCAAAAGGCATTATAGCTCTGGTGACTCCCTGTATTCTAGCAACATGGCCAAGACTTGGAACTCCCTACCACTACAAATCAGGGTGTAACCTAACAAAACCATCTTCAAAAACAGCTTATTTCCCACCTAAATAACTCCTGGACATGCAACTGCCTAGCACCTGACTGACTTTCCCCCCTACTTTCCCCTATAAACCGCTTTAAACATAATGCACTATACTATATTTATATTTATTTATTACTTGTAACTGCCTCTAACACCTGGCTGAATTCCTAAACTTCTCCCCTACCCACCATCCAACCTCCTCTTTAAAACTCCCACAGATGCACTATATATTATCACACGTTACTTGTAACTGCCTAGCAACTTGCTGACATATTCTAACTTCTTTCCCCTACCCACTATGCAACCACATCTTTAAAACTCCCAGAGATGCACTATACATTATCACACATTACTTGTAACTGCCTAGCACCTGGCTGACATATTCTAACTCCTTTCCCATACCCACTATCCAACCTCCTCTTTAAAACTCCCAGAGATGTACTATATATTATCACACGTTACTTGTAACTGCGTAGTACCTGGCTGTCATATTTTAACACCTTTCCCCTACCCACAATCCAACCTCCTTTTTAAAACTCCCACAATGCACTGTATATTATCACACATTACTTATAACTGCCAAGCACCTGGCTGACATATTCTAACTCCTTTCCCCTACCCACTATCCAACCTCCTCTTTAAAACTCCCACAATGCACTATATATTATCACACGTTACTTACCAACTCACTGTCACCTGCTCCCCACTGCCCCATCTATACCCACAAACTCTCCCCTAGACTAAAAAGGTGTCCCTTAAAATGTCAATGCACCTCATATGAACTTGTCTATATGCTCCTCCTTTTTTAGTTTTTCCTTTCTTGTCTTATCTTCAGTATATCTTCAAGATTGTCTCTACTAAACATACTGCATGAACAACAATCAAATGTTACTACCTGCTATACTTTTAATTGTATGTCTAAACCACTATGCTTATGTAAACATCTTATGCAGTCATATGTTATTATCTGCTATATTTTTATAACTGAATGTGTAAATATCTTATGTATAGTATGTCAGCAATTGTTTTGGAGCTTTTCTCCCCGGGCTTCCACTGAAAATGGTCTGTCAAGTTGGACCTTCCTGGTAAACAAATGTAAAATAAATAGATAAATAAATAAATCTAGATAACTGTTAGATCTAAACAATATTAGGCTGTTCAGTACTGCAGATTAGCTCCCAAATAAACCCATCACTCATAATAAAAGATCCAGGTGGGTATACTCTTCCTGCTGTAAACACACCAAGATGGCCGACTGCATGTTTTTATCAAATGTAATCCTTTCATTCTCATGCAGTAAGTTAAGATGAACAAGTTTAAACCAGGACTCTTTTAATATTTCCAGACTCTTATTTCCGAAAGCTAGAAAACGGATAACCCTTAATGTGCTAATTCCTGGGTGAGAATATGCCTAACTAACAGCACTCAAATAACTCTGTTCAAAACATACCTGTTCTTCAGACAATTAAGAATAAAAGAGTAAGGTTCGTTCATATAGCCCAAAGTAATGAAAATCATTGTAGCTCAATTAAAAAAGATAACTAGTTGCCAGTCACTGAAAGATTGATCTTGCTTCTTTGCTTCTTCACATAAAAGATACTACACAAATCCTCTTGTCTCCTTCTTAGGTTCTCTCAAACAACCGACCCCTCTGATTAATCATTTAGAATTCAAGAGTAAGTCGGACCATCTTTCAATAGGCGAAAAATGTTTTCACCAAAACCGTTCTTAGCACTTGGAATTCACCACCTGCAAAATTACCAAAAATAAAGACATTTATACAGTTCAAGAACTTAAACGTTACCTAACTATTCTATCAAAATGCACATTTCATTGGCAAAGGCAGTGTCTCTCATGAATCAGACCTGGTATGAGGAAGGAAGAGCCACAGCTGCATTATACATGGTTATTTTCCTTCCCCTTAATTAGCTGGAAACAAAGTTATCCCAGCAACAAGTAAAAGTGCCATTCTGGATCACAAGAGGATAAATCATTTTTTCTATATTTTTTAATTTGAGAATACCTTTTTCCTTAGAATTGTAAAGTATAAAATATTATATTTGTATAGTTAAGGTACTAATGAAATACCCTAAATATGATGTCAGAAATGAGACTGCATGTCTATAATTTTCATACAGGCTCCCTTCGTTCTCTGCTAAAGAGTAAAAAGGTATGATTAACTAGTCCATTGGACGACTACTATGAAATATACATACCAACATTGTAACACATTATAACACAAACAGTATTAGATTCTCCTCAATTTGAACTGAATCGCTTGTCAGGAATGATGGTCTCTGGACTTCAGATGATTTTCTTTCCAAAGGTAAATTAAATAAAAATAAACCAAAAACAAGCCACATTACTGAGTATGTAGATAATACAAATAATATACCTTGCCCACAGGAACAATTTAAATCAAAGGCATTTAGTCTATTCTGCTGCACAGGGACTAGAATGTAAAATGTCAAATACTGCTTCCAGAAGGGGGGACAATACATGTGTGCATAAGTGAGGCAAGGGGCTCCTAATTGCATGGAAACTTCCTTGCCAGAAGGAAGTCAGGATACACATCTATATGTGAAATAAAGGTTTCATAATTATACTATTAGAAATACTGGTTGTTATTTGAAGAACTGAGTAAGTAGTGGAACACATTATAAAACAGTAGTACATATATAACATGCACATGCATCGCGCAAGGAGCAGTGCAAGGGGGGTGCACTTGCACCCCCCTGGAATCGTCTAGATAATTACAAAAAAAAATTTTTTTTTTTTTTTTGTACGTACGTTCTTCTTTAAGAAGAAAGAAGTCCGAACAGTCCAGTCGCAGGCATGCTGACATCATCGCTGTCATTTAGAGGTTTGTGAGCGGGAACTCACACAGAAGGGTTTACAAGCAGGATGATTCGAGCGGGACCTGAAACGAACGGAAGGAAGATGGGACAAGGATGATTCGAGCGGGACCTGAAACGAACGGAAGATGGGACACTTAGCAAGCGGGAGCGGGACCTGAAACGAACGGAAGATGGGACTCTTAGCAAGCAGGAGCGGGACCTGAAACGAACGGAAGGAAGATGGGACACTTTCAGGTAGAGGTGTGTGTGTGTGTGTGTGTGTGTGTGTGTGTGTGTGTGTGTGTGTGTGAAATGCCCCAGGTGTACATGGTGGTGGGTAGAGAATAAGGCTTGAACCCTGTACCTTGGGCCCAAGTGGCAAGAGCCTGAATTCCCTACCCACCACCATTTGTAAAAATGTTGCAGGATTTTCCCTCATACTTTTTCTGTTCCTCATAAAATCTGTGGTTTCTGCATTTGTGTCCTTGTTGCCTGACAGCTACATGTTCTCTGGTTTTATTCTTGGCTGTCTGGAGTGTTTCTCCCTGGGCCTCTGCTAAAAATTAGCTTTTTTTTCAAAGTCAAACTTTCCTGGTTAACAAAAGTTAAAAAAAATGGACACACTTCAATATCAGACTTCATATTCTTCAGAAAGTGCATGGTAACAAAAGCTTTTATTCTAGCAATTTTCTAAGTGTACAAGATGGATATTTGAAATGTATCCCTGTGTTTGGGACTGTATTCCCCCCATTATTGGCTTTGTCCAGGTTTTGTGCTAGGGTTGAGAGTTATGGTAAGAACTGAATTCACTGAATATGTTTGAGGGCTGTATTCACCCAGTATTGGCTTTGTTCAGGTATTTATTGGCTTCATCCAGGTTTTTTGCTAATGTTGAGAGCTATGGTAAGAACTGATTTCACTGAATTTGTTTGGGGGCTATATTCTCCCATTACTGGCTTTGTCCGGGTGTTATTTGCTAAGAGGTTGAGAGCTATGGTGAGAACTGAATTCACTAAATGGTAGCTATTTAAGTTTCAGTCTTCCTCTTTCACAAAATAGTTGATTTGGCGTAGTGGTATGTTGCACTGACTGTTTTGCACGGGGTCCCCTGGGTTCAAGACGTGGCAGTGAAATGTATGGTGGTAACGCAGCATTTTATTCTAGCAACTTTCAAACATTATACAAGCAATGTTTAAAATGTGTCCCTGGTTTTTGGCCTTTTGTCCCCCCCCCCCCCCCAATAAATTTTGACATTTTCCAGATTTCTTGTGCTGAAAAGTTCAGAGATACAGCTGAGTGTCAAGTAGATTTTACAAGGAGCTGAGAGCTGCAGGGGAGCAAAAGTTTAGTGCTGCTTGTGTTTAGTCTGCTTGCATTGTTAATAGCACTACAGATAGTGTACTTGCTTTAGATGCTGAAGGCTGTGGGTTCTACTCCCACAGTAGGTAAATGCATTGCTGATGCTGTATTGTGTTGTAAAGGGGGTGGACGCTGCAGTCTTTTTGGCAAAGATACCTAGTAACTATGAACCTGTTAACAGTTTGCTATCCATCCCCTATTGCGGTATTACTAGCTTTTCATTTTTTTATTGCATGCAAGAAAAGCAATTTATTCATCAAGGGTAACAGGCACTTTATTTGTAGATTAAACAATGACATATAAAGTGTTTGCTAGCAGCAACCTCTTTATTAGTTACAAATTTTTTCAATGTGGAGTTTACTACTTCAGAGATTGTGTATATTTTTTACTGATACTGGTGGACTTGAGTAGACTTTTTATGATGGAAATGTTCTGAATTGGGCAGTTTTGTCATTGGTGGATGCTTTTTGTTTCATTGTTTACTGGAAAAATGTTCAAAACAATAAATTTAAAATGCCCTCTAACAACTGTACTGTATTGTACAAGGAATATAATGTAATACAGTCAGGAAGGTGTATCAAAGAGCGTGTATGTTATGTTCGAGGGGCCTATGATTTTGAAGACAGCCCAGAGTTAATATTTGCCATTGGCAAAATGTATTTTCTCTGAAAGTGGGTTTCAGTGCTGTTTCAATGCATGCGAGTTTCAAGAGCAGAGAAGTTTTAATGTTAGTCTATTTTCATTGTGAGACTGCATTGCTTTAACAGATATGTATTAGGGTTTGTGCTGTAAAATGCAAAATAAAACTTTCAAATGAAATCCTAAATCATCATGAAGTAAAGCAGTATGCACATTAGTGGTTATGATAAATGGGGCAAAATAACCAAGGAATGGGACATTGGAATGGCTGCAGGGGGGAGTCTCCATTTGATCATGATTTTGTGAGGGGTAGCAAGCTCAGACAGCCCGGTTGAACTATACCTCTCAGTTGTCCATATCTTTGCAGAATGAATAGATATTTGCTGCTTATTTTTGGTTTGTTCCTCAAATTTGTGGTTTTCTAGCAAATCATTTAGGAATGAAGCCATTAAATGACAGACATTGAGTTTCAGATGTCATAACCTTCAGAAAAATGCATGCTAATGCAAGACTGTCTTTAAGTTTATACAAGAGCAATTTTTAGTAGTGTTTGTATGTTCCCCAATATATTTGGCCTTGTTCAGATTTCCTGCATTAAGAGGTTGAGAGGTACGTGCAAATCACTTTGTAGATTAGGAATATCCAAACATCTCAATTGTTCCCAATTCTGGCTCAAAATGTTGCTCTCCCCTAATAATCCCTCCTCCAAAATGGCAATTTTGGAAGAAAATGTGGAGGGTTTACAATTATATATAACTGTAATGATCACTTGTAGATTACCTTTATTTCAGAAATGCATGTGGATGCTCTTATTTTGTTAGCTGCTTCAAGTTAACTGTTAATATTAAAAAGGTGTCCCTTGCATCGCATTTTGGTCCGTTTTTCATAAAAGTGTGGTTTTCTGGCAAATTAGTGGCAAGTCATTAAAGATTGAAGTTAGAAAATAATGGCAGACATTTGAGTTTCAGATTTCATACCCTTCAGAAAATTTGTACTAATGCAAGATCTTCCTGTTCTATTTAAGTTATAAGAGCAATATTTAAAAATTGGCCTTATTTTTGGGCTTGTGTCCCACTTCTAGTTCTATGTATGGCTTTGTCCAGATTTCTTGCTCTGAAGTTGAGAGGTATGAGTGTCAGATCCATCACTGTCAGCCAGAGACATTTCAAATTGTGACATACTTATTGCACCCCACTCCCCATTGTAGTGGCTCTGGATGTGTCCATGGAAGGCAAGGAGCAGTTATGCAGTGTAAGTTTGCAGAGTATTCCCCCATCCAAAGTAGATCACAAATACGACCGTGGCTTTTCATCTGTCCTTGATTTTGCAAAATGTTCTGGTTTTCTATCAGATTTTGTACTGTTGATTTATGCTTCTTATTCTGGAACTGTATGCTGTCACAGTGCCCTGTTGCTCTGTTTAAGTAGCCATGGTTTAATGAACATCAGGTAAGCTTGTCGGAGATTGTAAGATGCAAGTAAGCTTTAGTAAGCTTGTCGGACATTGTAAGATGCAAGTAAGCTTTAGTAAGTATATTGTTAAAGAATTACCAGCATTGAAAGCCTTTTCGTTGTTGCCATGCAGAGAATATTTACATGACTAGATAATATATAAGCCTTGGGTATTGAAATGCATATGACAGTATTTTATTTATTTATTTTATTTGCAGTTGGTTTGCCAGGATAGTCCATTGGGCCAAATGAACCTGTTTTCAATGGAGTTCTGGGGAGAAAAGCTCCAAAACTAAGTAGGTTATTAATAGATATACAAATTATACAATTACACAGAAGTTAATCATACAAGAAATAACAATTTGCAAATAATACAACAAAAACTAGAGCGAGTACAATCTAGTGATGAAATTAATAGGTAATACAGACTAAAGGGAAATTTAGCACAAAAGCACTGAGAAATAACATATTTGGAAGCATTTCATGACAATATTGAGGAATAATAACATATTAGGAAGCAATGCACAAAAGTACTGAGAAGCAATAACGTATTAGGGAAGCAATACTTGGGAAGTGTGGCCTAGTATATTCTTTCTGATTATTGTAGGAATAATAATATGTATGAGTTAGGGTGGGTAATTAGGAAAGTTGCAGGAGGAAACAGAGGAAGAAAGAAGATGGAGTTTGCAAGTGTTAGTTATGTGGGGTGGGAGCAAGAGCATTCCCACTGGGATACTAGATGTGAGTGAAGAGATCTTTTAAATATAAAATGGTTGGGGGTGGTGCGAATGGAAGGTGGTAGGGAGTTCCAAAGGCATGCAAGGCCATAAGACAGAAGATTTTTGCCTGGGGGATGAGTTGGTTTATATACTTCTAATAGATTTTGATTGTTGGACCTTAAAACTCTAGCAGGAAGGTGCATTTTAAAGGCTGATGAAAGGGAGGGACAAAGGGAGGGGTTGAAAATGAGCTTATGTGCAAGATTTAGTTGAGTATATGTGAGATAACTGGGTAGCTCTAGCCATTTTAGTTTTTGGAGAGAGGAACAGTGGTGGGTGGAGGACTTGTGGTTGGTAGCGAACTTGGCAATTTTGTTGTAGCAAGAGGAAAGTTGTGTTTTTAGAGAGGTCTGTAGATTAGTTAGGAGTGGAGCTCCATAGAGAAGGGAGGGGATAAGAAATGAGGTAGAGGGTGATTTTGGTAGCAGGTGTAAGGTAATGATTTTGTCGGTAAAGCATACCTAGTTTTTGATGGGTTTTCTTGATATTTAACTGTAGGTGGGAGTTGAATTTGAGCTGGTTATCAATTTGGACCCCAAGTAACTTGGTCTCGGACACCAGTTCCAGGGGTAGATTATTTTGTCTAGAGATGTGGAATGTGTTTATATTGAAAAAAGTTGCCTTAGAGGGGGTGAATAACATTAATTTGGTTTTAGAGGCATTGAGTGCTAGGTGATTCCTTTTCATCCATTGCTCAGTTGTTGTAAAAGCATCTTGAGTCAGTTTTAGGAGTGAGGGGACAGAGGTGGCAGCGCAGATAATAGCACAATCATCGGCATATTGGATGATGTCTGAGAATGGGATAGAGTTGCGGAAATCATTTATAAATATATTGAAGAGATGGGGACTCAGTATAGAGCCCTGGGGTACTCCAGTAGGAGTATTTAGAAATGAGGAGGTGGCCTTTTTCCATTTGACTGCTTGAGATCTGTTAGATAAGTAGCTGGAGAACCAGTTCAAGGAGGAGGGAGATAGGTTAAGTTTAGAAAGTTTAGTTAGTAGCAGGCTGTGATAGTGTCAAAGGCCTTAGAGAGGTTGAGTAGTAGGGAGGGTAGAAACAATTTGTCCAGAGTCGCGGGCTTTATTTACAGTTTCAAGGAAGGAGAGGAGGGCGGTCATAGTGCTATGATGTGGTCTGAATCCATGTGTGGGAGTTAGTAGGTGATTATCTAAGAGATGTGGAAGGAGTTGTAGTTGGATACACTTTTCTAGGAGTTTAGAGATGGGGGACAGAATAGCGATGGGGCGGAAATTAGTAACATTGTTGTTGTTGCCACCTTTATGTAGAGGTATGATAAAGGCCCTTTTCTAGATTTGGGGTACTATACATTCTTGGATAGAGCGGTTGATTAAAATGCTAATAGGGTAAGCGATTGCTTCAGCAGCTTTGCTAAGAAAGTAAGAAGGGATGTTATCAGGAGCATTGGTGCATGGCTTCAGTTTCATAAGGAATTTCTTTATAGTAGAAGTGGGTATAGGTTTAAATGAGAAAAAAGGAGTATGAAGAGGGAGAATTAGGGGCAGATGAAGCTGATGAAGTAGTAGGAGTAGGAGGAGTGGAGGGATGGGAGTTAGTAGATGGGAATGAGGAAGTAGTAGCAGAGTAGGGTAGAGAGATGGTTGGGGATGGTAAGGGAGTTTTGGAGAATGTAGTGGTGTTAGAGAAAGATGACGTTAATTTGGAAATGGATTCAATGAAAAGAGTTAAATTGGGTAGCCAAGTCTTGGTCAGGAGTGTTTGGGTCTGGGGTAGGGGTATCTGGTTTGCTGGGGTTAAGTAGAGTAGAGATACCTTTCCAAAATTTCTGAGGGTTTGATTTTATTATTGTTTTGAAGTGTGGAAAAGTAGTTTTGTCGGTCGAAGATTATAAGCTTTTTTACCTTATTTCGAAGTATTTTATATTCATTGTAATAAAAGGACAGGATTGCAGTATTTTCAGAAGCTCATTACATTTTATTGCAGACCAGTGTCTTATAGCAGTGTCTGTGTTAGTACACTTGTAGTTGGGTCAGGGTGGCTGTAATGGTATATGGTAAATAAGCATTGCTACCTTAAAAGCCAAGCCCTGCAACAACTAGCTCCACACTGAAGTCAAAACACAATAGCTCTGGTGGGTAAATGTACTCTGTAGTAATCAAAAAAGGCAAATGTTTAAAATAACTACAGCTTATGTGCAAACACAATAGGTAGTGATGAAACAATGCTCTGCTAAAAATGCTTTAATGCTCCACATTGCTGAGCTGCAGATCAGTTATCACTGGCTACCAGGATTTCACCCACTTTAGCTCAAGCATGGTGCCGTTCAGTGCAACCTTCCCAGAACTAATTCAAGTCTGACCAGAATTATTTGGTGTGTGTATAAGAGGGAGGTAGCATACCCCTCAGCTGTCCAGATTTTTGCCCCATATTCCTCCTAAAAAGGATTGAAGTTGCTAAATGAGACATTTCAGTTTTAGATGTCATGTCATTTAGAAAAACGCATACTAACACAAATCCTGTTACTCTTGCAATTTTCTAAGTTTCTGAGAGCCATATTTATAATCTGTCCCTATTTATTTTAGGCTTTGTCCAGATTTCTTGCACTAAGGTTGAGGCCTTGAGGGGTGTGGTATGTTTGTGAGAAAGAGAAAGTGAAATGCCCAAGTTAGAGTTAACAGGTGGAATTTTCAAGGAACTGTGAGTTTTAAGGGAAGCTAAGTTCACTGCTGCTCATGCCAAGTCTATTTACAATGTGCAACTGTTTTGTTTAGCAAATGGTATCTCTATTGTGGTATAAAGTTTTAAAGCTATGTTAGTAGCACCACAAGTAGAATACTTGCATCTTAATGTAAAGGCTTGAGGTTCTATTCCTACAGCATATACATTTGTATGCTGCAGTCCTCAGGATGTCCTCCTTTGGATGAGATGCCTAATAACTATGAACCTGTTTTTCAGCTTGTCATCCATTTTCTATTGCAATATACCAGCTTACCATTTTTTTAATTTAACATAGGCAATTTATTCTTTGCCGGCAGCAGGCACTGAATTTGTAGATGAAACACTGAAATATACAGTTGTTTTCTAGCAACAACATCTTCATTAGTTTCAGATATCTTTAATGTGGAATTATTCAGATTACTTTTACTTCAGCAGAGTCACTCAAACAAGTGCTGCTGTATAATACAAGGGATATAATTCAATTATATATTATAATTAATACAATCAGGTAAATCAAATAACATTTGCATGGCCCTAACTGTGTGCAAGGAGCCTATTGCTTGAAAACAGTTCAAAGGTAAATAACCTGCCACTGGCCAGATGCATTTTCTTTGAATGTGGGTTTCAATGCTGTTTCATTGAATGTGAGTTTCAAAAGTAGAGAAGCTTTAATGCCAAGTCTGTTTTCATTGTAAGACTATTGCTTTGTTTAGGTTTAGTAAATGTCTCAGTGTTTGGGCTATAATGTTTGAAATAAAAGTTGTAAATGCCTATTGCTTGAAAACAGTTCAAAGGTAAATAACCTGCCACTGGCCAGATGCATTTTCTTTGAATGTGGGTTTCAATTCTGTTTCATTGAATGTGAGTTTCAAAAGTAGAGAAGCTTTAATGCCAAGTCTGTTTTCATTGTAAGACTATTGCTTTGTTTAGGTTTAGTAAATGTCTGTGTTTGGGCTATAATGTTTGAAATAAAAGTTGTAAATTAAATCCAACTGCCTGTAATAATTGTAGAACTAAAGCATAAAACAGTATGCACACAGATTTGAACAGTGTCTACAGTAAATGGGGAGAAATAGCCAAGTAAAGGGACACTGGAATGGCTGTGTGGGCGGGGCTTGGGGTGGGTGGACTTGGGCGGGGCTGTGTTGGCAGGGGCGGGGTGAGCTATGTGGGTGGGGCTCTGGGTTTGCACCCCCCTGCAAAAAATCCTGCGGGCTCCCTTGCGCGCGCGCACGCACACACACACACACACACACACACACACACACACACACACACACACACACACACACACACTAAAGTACCAGATTTTGATTCTGAAGAAACTGCTCCTCAGAATCTCTTATTGAGTAAATTTCTTTTTCTGAAACTATTTCCAGAATTTATCAAATGTTTCAGTGGAAGAGAGTGATATTCAAGCCTCCTTGAAGAAATACTGTGATTTATTATAAGATGAATTTCCTTCATCATCTGTTCATCCACTTTTACCAGTTTTAGAAAATTATTTTCTTAATGTGTGTGGTATACCTGATAGTCAACCTGCAGCCAGTAAGAAAACAGATAGACTTTAAAAAGTTCCTCAATCTGATAGATACTTATTTTGTCATCCAAGATCTGAAACTGCTGCTGTTTCTTTTGCAAATCCCCCTGCAGCAACAAACTTAGTTAATGCTAACATCTCTCCTTATGATAAGGATGGGAAAGCCTTTGACAGGTTTGGGAGAATAATTTATTCTTTCATCACTTTATATTTTAGATTTCTCAAATGCCAGGCTCACATGTTAAAATTTCTGTTAGCATCTTTTGAGAATATGAGGAACATTACTGCCAGTGTCCCTCTTCGAGTAACAAATCCTCTTTGAATGCTTTAATTGCTTCTGTTTACCAGGCAACCAGACTTTCTTTAAAGTGTGCTTATGAGTGTGCAGATACTATGTCCAGAGCAGCAGCAGCATCTACTTCTGATATGAGGAGGTATGTTGGATGTGTACACATAAGTCTGTTGAAGATGTTAAAGCTGAAATGTTAAACTCTGCTTTAGATAAGGATGTTTTGTTTGGTCCCTCTGCCACTCAGGTGCTCAGACAATTTGATTAAAGATGGAAACTGATTCAGGGGGTTACTCAGATTGTCAGTCCTCCTCTTCCAAGTTTGCAAAGACATTTTCTTCAAACTTTTTTTTTACATGAAATACAACAAGCAGCTCAAACAACTTCCTAGCAAACAGACCTTCAGGAAAAAGTGAAGGGAGGAGACGTTTCAGTAAAAGAAGAATAGTCCAATAATTTGGAATGACTGTTGCAGCACCCCCTCCCCTCAGAAATCCTTTAAAACTGTCCCAGAATCTAGTTCTCCATTTTCCTCTTTGGCAATAGATTATCACAAGCAGGTGGATTCTTATGAAGTCTGCCTTATTACAGATGAAAGCCCTAAATCATTTTTTTATTTAATAAATAGCTAACATTTTATTTTATTCCAGTTTACTTTCTGTTCTTTTCTGTTCTGATTTGAGTATTTGTGCTGTCTACCTGGATTCTTAGTTTATTTGCAATTCTGAAGGGATACAAGTGGCATTAGGAGCTTCTCCATCCTTTGCTGGGGGGGGGGGGGTTCATCACCCTCCAAATCAGACCTCCCTGTTTCCTCCAGTCATCCAGCAGATGCTTTCTGTGTGAGTAATAGAACCAGCTCTTGTTGATCAGGAAAGAAAATATTTTTATTCAAGATTATTTCTGGTGCCAAAGAAGGAATCCTCCTGGAGATCAGTTCTCAACCTCTCCTTTCTCAACCAATATGTGGAAATTCCAAAGTTCAAACTGTTATCACTTCAAACTGTGTTTCCTTTCATCCTTCCTCTCAGCTTTTGGTAACATTAGATTTAAAAGATGTATGTCATCATATTTCGAAGAGTTAAGAGTTTTCTAGGATTTTCTGTGGCTGCATTACACCTTCTATCCTGATGTTCACAAAGGCTCTAGCTCCTGTGATAGCCATTTCAGACTCATTTTTTTCTTATTTGGATGACTTGCTTATCTTTGCAGAGTCTTTTCGAAGTATCAGGAATCTCTTACTTGTCAAAGAAATCTCTTTCTCAAACTAGGCTTCCAAATGAGCTTGATAAAATCCTCTCTCATTCCTTATCTCAGGATAGTATTTTTAGATTTCCTTCTGGATACCTCTATTCAGAAGTCATTTCTTCCACAAGAGATAGTGGATCTGTATCTAAACCTGAGCCTGAACTTTTTCAGTCACAAAGTTCGGACACAGAATGTCTAAGGAATTTATGGTTCATGACCTCTATGATTCTCATGATTCCCTTTGCCAAACAACATATGAATAAGATTAAATTGTTCCTGAAAACAGCATGGTCCCAACATCTTCACTCATCACCATCCATATCCTAGTATTGGTCTGGATAGGCCAGATATCCCTGAATCCAGGTGTCTCCCTTCTCTCTAACACCCCCCTACACAATGTCTAATAACAGGAGCATCAGATTTTACATGTGAAGCTGTGTCTATGGGGTAAACATGCAGGGTCTTTGGAACAAATAAGACAGACCAAAACACATACATTTAAAGGAGATGTAGGCAGTGATACCTATGGTCCCCAGAGCCTCTTCAAATGATCACAGACAACACCACAATCATGCAGTACATAAACAAACAGAAGGTATCAAGTCCTACCCTCTGTTTAGGCTGGCTATGGTAGGCGCGTGGGGGGGGGGGCAGTTCAGTGCAACCTGACCCTCCAAGCATCCTACATTCCATCAAAGCAAAATGTTGTGGTAGGCAAGCTAAGGAGGACCAGGATAGATCCTCATGAATGGAAATAGAATGAGGGTTTTTTCCAGGAAGTCATCCAGTTGTGTGGAGCTCCTTAAGTAGATCAGTTTGCCTCCTCTTAAAACAGGTATCTAAAGAAATTCTGTTCCAAGATTCCTTACAAACAGACATGGAAAACTGATGCTTTATCATTCTCTTCAAAGGGAATGTTTCTGTATGCATTTCCACCCTTTTCATTGATATCTTAGGTTATTCTGAAGATTCAGAAGGACACTCCAAAAGTCATTGTGATGACACCTTTTGGACAAGCAAGAGTGGTTCTTCCTTCTTATTGAATTGGCCAAAGGCATTTGCCACAAGCTTCCTGTCAGATTGGACCTCCTCAGACAAGACAGGGGTTATTTGATATGCCCCAGCCTGAAACAATTGCAGCTGACTGCTCAGATGATTCAGTTTTAATACCATTTTTAGTATGAGGACATGCAACAGGTGTTAAAGAAGGCAAAGAAACCTGCTATACGGATATCATATATTGGTAAGTGGATAGGGCTTTCTAGTTGATAATATACAAAGAACCGGGACCCTTTCATGGCTTCTGTATCACTGATTCTGTAATATTTGTCTGAGGCTTTTATCATCCGACATTTCATACTCCTCTGTCAGTGTTCATCTCTAGGCCATTTCAGCATGTTTGCTCAAGTGCTCAAGCACTATAAACTAGATTCCTAGGACAGGCTTTGTTAGTGCCTGTCTTCTCCTGGACCCTTATCTTTCTACTAATAAAGTTAAAGCTGCTGCAGTAGTAATTTATTGAATGAACATAGTACAGTTGTGTAAGTAAGCTTGCCATAATAGTAAGTGTTTAAATACATTGCTGCTGCAGTAGTAATTTATTGAATGAACATAGTACAGTTGTGTAAGTAAGCTTGCCATAATAGTAAGTGTTTAAATACATTGCTGCTGCAGTAGTAATTTATTGAATGAACATAGTACAGTTGTGTAAGTAAGCTTGCCATAATAGTAAGTGTTTAAATACATTGCTGCTGCAGTAGTAATTTATTGAATGAACATAGTACAGTTGTGTAAGTAAGCTTGCCATAATAGTAAGTGTTTAAATACATTGCTGCTGCAGTAGTAATTTATTGAATGAACATAGTACAGTTGTGTAAGTAAGCTTGCCATAATAGTAAGTGTTTAAATACATTGCTGCTGCAGTAGTAATTTATTGAATGAACATAGTACAGTTGTGTAAGTAAGCTTGCCATAATAGTAAGTGTTTAAATACATTGCTGCTGCAGTAGTAATTTATTGAATGAACATAGTACAGTTGTGTAAGTAAGCTTGCCATAATAGTAAGTGTTTAAATACATTGCTGCTGCAGTAGTAATTTATTGAATGAACATAGTACAGTTGTGTAAGTAAGCTTGCCATAATAGTAAGTGTTTAAATACATTGCTGCTGCAGTAGTAATTTATTGAATGAACATAGTACAGTTGTGTAAGTAAGCTTGCCATAATAGTAAGTGTTTAAATACATTGCTGCTGCAGTAGTAATTTATTGAATGAACATAGTACAGTTGTGTAAGTAAGCTTGCCATAATAGTAAGTGTTTAAATACATTGCTGCTGCAGTAGTAATTTATTGAATGAACATAGTACAGTTGTGTAAGTAAGCTTGCCATAATAGTAAGTGTTTAAATACATTGCTGCTGCAGTAGTAATTTATTGAATGAACATAGTACAGTTGTGTAAGTAAGCTTGCCATAATAGTAAGTGTTTAAATACATTGCTGCTGCAGTAGTAATTTATTGAATGAACATAGTACAGTTGTGTAAGTAAGCTTGCCATAATAGTAAGTGTTTAAATACATTGCTGCTGCAGTAGTAATTTATTGAATGAACATAGTACAGTTGTGTAAGTAAGCTTGCCATAATAGTAAGTGTTTAAATACATTGCTGCTGCAGTAGTAATTTATTGAATGAACATAGTACAGTTGTGTAAGTAAGCTTGCCATAATAGTAAGTGTTTAAATACATTGCTGCTGCAGTAGTAATTTATTGAATGAACATAGTACAGTTGTGTAAGTAAGCTTGCCATAATAGTAAGTGTTTAAATACATTGCTGCTGCAGTAGTAATTTATTGAATGAACATAGTACAGTTGTGTAAGTAAGCTTGCCATAATAGTAAGTGTTTAAATACATTGCTGCTGCAGTAGTAATTTATTGAATGAACATAGTACAGTTGTGTAAGTAAGCTTGCCATAATAGTAAGTGTTTAAATACATTGCTGCTGCAGTAGTAATTTATTGAATGAACATAGTACAGTTGTGTAGGTAAGCTTGCCATAATAGTAAGTGTTTAAATACATTGCTGCTGCAGTAGTAATTTATTGAATGAACATAGTACAGTTGTGTAAGTAAGCTTGCCATAATAGTAAGTGTTTAAATACATTGCTGCTGCAGTAGTAATTTATTGAATGAACATAGTACAGTTGTGTAGGTAAGCTTGCCATAATAGTAAGTGTTTAAATACATTGCTGCTGCAGTAGTAATTTATTGAATGAACATAGTACAGTTGTGTAAGTAAGCTTGCCATAATAGTAAGTGTTTAAATACATTGCTGCTGCAGTAGTAATTTATTGAATGAACATAGTACAGTTGTGTAAGTAAGCTTGCCATAATAGTAAGTGTTTAAATACATTGCTGCTGCAGTAGTAATTTATTGAATGAACATAGTACAGTTGTGTAGGTAAGCTTGCCATAATAGTAACTGTTTAAATACATTGCTGCTGCAGTAGCCATTCCCTTCCTCTTTCAACCCTTCTTTTTTTGTGCTTTATTGCCAGGGTGAGGACTGTTACATTTACATTTAGCATTTAACTTTTTTATCAGGACTGTAGCATCCCTTTTTTCTTTTGGGAAAAAGTCCTGAAGGTTTTGTGCCCAGAATGCTGATATTCCCCCTCCGGAACTCATGTCATCAGCGGTCCGGGTGCTTGTGAAAAGTATCTCAAGACTCTGGAAGACTGTCCAGCTGTTATAACCCAGGCAGGATATATCCACCCATCTGTTATATCCCAGGCAGGATATACCCACCCATCTGTTATATCCCAGGCAGGATATATCCACCCATCTGTTATATCCCAGGCAGGATATACCCACCTATCTGTTATATCCCAGGCAGGATATACCCACCCATCTGTTATATCCCAGGCAGGGTATACCCACCCATCTGTTATATCCCAGGCAGGATATATCCACCCATCTGTTATATCCCAGGCAGGATATACCCACCTATCTGTTATATCCCAGGCAGGATATACCCACCCATCTGTTATATCCCAGGCAGGGTATACCCACCCATCTGTTATATCCCAGGCAGGATATATCCACCCATCTGTTATATCCCAGGCAGGATATACCCACCTATCTGTTATATCCCAGGCAGGATATACCCACCCATCTGTTATATCCCAGGCAGGATATACCCACCCATCTGTTATATCCCAGGCAGGATATACCCACCCATCTGTTATATCCCAGGCAGGATGTATTCCCTGGCTGTTATTTCCCAGGCAGGATATATCCTGCTCCCATCTGTTATATCCCAGGCAGGATATATTCCCCAGCTGTTATATCCCAGGCAGGATATATCCACCCATCTGTTATATCCCAGACAGGATATACCCACCCATCTGTTATATCCCAGGCAGGATATAACCCAGTAAATCTAAGGCTAAGGCTATAACAGCAGTGGGTTTTCCAACATCTGCTGTTATGGTAAGTTTACTTACACAGCTGTACTACCTGGAGGATCAGTAGTGAGTCACAGCATTTGCATTTAAGGAGGGACACTGGTGACACCTGGTAGTCTGCTGGATGGGGACCTAAAAATAATTAAAACAAATCTTCTTTGTCTAAATGTTAGTTCTTTTATACAGATATCAAGGCTCAGGATGCAAACCAGGAGGTCTGCATCCACCCTGCATTTTATATGAAAGCAATGCATTAACATCACATGGCACCTGAGAACAGACATCTAAACATTTCTTCTAGAGAACACAACATGGCAACCACTGCATGAAGAAGGTACAGCGTTACGATTAAAGTGCCTTCACCCCATGCCCCCTTTTAAATTATATAATTAAATCTGCAGTCAAGACACAATAAAGAAGAGTGAAATCCTTGAGTTTAAATTTAAAACTGAATACTTTTCTTACTCTCTTGTGTGGTCCTGGGTCTGAAAACACTGTGTTCAGTCTTGTGTCATTTAAGCAGTTATGCTGTGGAAAATGCCTCCATCCCTAATTCGGAGACGCATCATGCAATGGTATCAAAGGTTTGCTATCATTATAATCTCCAGGTGCATAAGAAGACTATAAATTTGGGTTAGAAATTTCAGAAGGTCTGTATTGATCTGAAACTAAATGACACTTTGTAATGCTAGCTAATAACAAATGCAGTCGAGTGAAGTGAAATGAACACAGGTATAATATTGGCATATGTGTATGATAGTAGCTTTCATCTGTCACATTATTTATTTCTCTTAGCTACTAAATTATTTACACTTCCATTTTGATCAGATGCAAACAGTGCTCTTTACCTTATAACATAGGAATGTCAACTTCATTTGTCAAGAATATGCATTTAGGGCTTTTTAAATGTAATTTTGCATTTTTCTGTCTTGATTGGCATAATATCCAAAGTATGCAATTTTTTTCTGTTCTAAAGCCAACAATGGCTTCTCTACAGGTAGTCAGTGTAAAATTCCTCAAGTGCCAGTTGCCTGAAGAAAAAGATGTTGAGAGTCCTAATGTTGTTAGCTGTTTTCCATACAAAATCTTTATTGCTGTAATTTCTAAGTGTGCGGCAGCAATGATTCCCTTCTTTTGGGAGATTTTTTCCCGTCTTCAAGTTGCTGCAACCATGGAGTTGGGATGTATAGATTTGAAGGGTATGAAGGGGGCTTGCCCACCATATTGGGGGGTGCAGGGAGAGGCTTGTCCCTTGCAAAAACATTTAAAGTTAATTTTCATCCATTTGTATTTCAGCCATTATTCTTCAATATCTCTGATGCTTGGAATTGTGCACATTGGCAATTCATAGTATAAACTGTATTGTCATGTGAAATGCAACATTTATAGGTTCATAGGTAGGTACTAGGCTACATATCTCTCAACCTTTTAGAACAAGAAATCTGGACAAAACCATAAATAAAAGTGGGGCAAAGGACAAAAAATAGGGACAATTTTAAATACTGCTCTTGCAAACTTAGAAAGTGAATAGAATAACAGGTTTTGCATTAGCTTGAATTTTTTGAAGGGTATGAAGACAGAAACTCAAATAATCTATCATTATTTTCTAACTTCAGTCTTTAATGATTTGCCACTAATTTGCCAGAAAACCACAATTTTATGAAAAACAGACCAAAAATATGAGGTGAAAATCTGTACAATTGAGAGGTATGCTAGGCTAGCTGCTCTTGCATTTTAACCCTGGCCATTTTCTGTTTCGGTGTTAGAATTAATCTGTCCCATTTGAGTTAAATTGGTCTTACCCATTCTGTAGTTCATAATTATAAATTACGGCTAGTAAGGATAGTTGGGATCATACCATAGATTATTAGAGAGGACCAGTGTGAGGGAAAAAGTATTTAGGAGCCGTCTCTATCCATCAGTAGTGAAGGAGACAGTCTTTGAGTAAATTTACTATTACCCATCCATATTTGCAAGTTGCACTTGAATATAGACAGGGATGAGCTGTGTTTTATGTGGATAGGGAATATGTTCCAGAGCAGTTGAATCCTCTGTGAGATACACATATCCCTCCAAACCATACTGTTTGTGTTGCAGAATAGGATTAGGTCCCTGGATCAAGTATTTCTGATGCCATTTGACTTGCTGATGTGCAGTAAGGCCAATGGTACTGGGCCAGAGATTGCTTTGACACAGATCACATCTTAGCAGTCTGTAGGATTCCAAGTGTAGGGATAGGGCTTTGAAGAGGTCCATGTAGGATTTGCAGTTTAGGCACTGAAGCCTTTTAGTAAGGTATCTCTGTGGACTTCCAGTTGTTGCATATGCCTGGACAGATACATGCCAAAGGGGGCATTATACTCAATAATTGGCCTAACAAGGGTTGAGTAAAGGGGGGCAATTACATTTCTAGATCTTGTCACAATTCCTTTGTTTATAAGCTGTACAATATGGAAGGCCTTTCTTATGACAGTGGGCACATGGTTGAAAGTTAGCTCACTGTCCACATAAGATCCCAAATCCCAAACAACGGGTCAACTATCAGGAACAAATTGTCAATGTGATAGTTCCCTAGGGTAGAGAACTTATGATTCTGGCAACAGTTATTTGTTTGGGACAAACCTTCCTACAGGATGGATTAATCATTTGGGGAATCAATGACTGCTCTTACTGTGTAGTCATCTGCAATCATAGTCAGTCAGAGCCCTTTATTATTGGCTTTTACTTTAGAGAAGTAGATGCCAAAAAGAAGATGTCCCAGCACTGAAACCTGGGAATCTCCACAGGTGATTAGTCTCTTTGGGGCAGTAGCTTCCCATATTTTTATCTCCTGTGTCCTATCTGTGAGCCAGCTAGCAATCCAACAGGTGACATAGGGGGTTATTCCAGGCTTATTTAGCGGCTCTATTATGCCTGATTAATAGGTTGTGTCAAATGATTTGGCCAGGTTAAGGTATGAGTTGTGTACTGTTTTACCTTCATCCATTGCTATAGTGTCTTTTTCAAAAAACATCCACCAAGTTGAATAAGGATGACCTGCCCTTGGTGAATCCAAACTTAGAAGGGTCCAGCATAGCTCTCAACTGTCCAGATTTGTGCCTCATATTTTTGGTCTCTCCCTCATAAAATATTTGGTTTTCAGGCAAATCATTGAGGATTTAAGCCTGAAAATAATGATTCCCTTCTTTTGGGAGATTTTTTTTCCCTTCTTCGAGTTGCTGCAACCATACACTTCAGCAAATTTTTGTTAATACAAAACCTATTATTCTATTAACCTTCTTAGTTTATAAGAGCAATATTTTTTAAAAAAGTCCCTCTTTTTGGGCCTTTGTCCCCCCCATTATTTATGGCTTTGTCCAGATTTCTTGTGCTAAGTAGTTGAGAGGTATGGAATCCAGTGTTTGGAGGTTCCCTATATCCTTATTGATTGGTTATATGATAAGTCTTTCCATGTCTTTGCATATGAGGCTGGTCTTATGGGTCTGTAATTACCTGGGTTGGTGGAAAGTCCTCTCTTATGCAGGGGAATGACTGTGGCTGTTTTCCATTTACTTGATGCAATACCTGCTTGGAGGCTGAAGTTGAACAGTGTTGTTGGAGGGATAGCTAAATTGTGCTTCATGCTATTTAAGATGCATCCAGGGATATTGTCAGGACCCAGTGATGCAGTATTTTAGGTTTTGATAGTGGTTTTAGGACTCAGCCTTGTGTGATAGCTGGAGGCAAGACAGTTCCAGGTATATCTTGTGGGACAGATGGAGAGTAGAGATGGGGTGAAGATTGAGCTGAATTTATTGACCAGAACATTTTCTGTATCTTCAGCCTCAGTGTAGGTGAAATTGTTCATAATCAGCTCAGCACACAGCTGTGACAGGACATTCCAAACATAATCTTTTATATTTCAACAAATCAAGATGCGTGTTGTCAAATGCTTTTTAGACTTTCACAAGCTGCAAAGAGGTATGTATGACTAAACTGCTCAGTTTTGGCTAGCACACACACACACACACACACACACACACACACATGCATACATACACTTGCACTTCAGCATAGTGCACTTTTCTTAGCATAAAATATTATTCCTAACCTGGAAACAGATTGGGTATTCATGCCATAGTGAGCCGTCAACTCCTCTGGCATATATATTATTTACAAATCTAAGATTTACCCAAATGCTTTTTAAATCTCATTTCACTACCTGAAATGTGCAGTATTTTCTACCACATTTTCCCATTTCTCACTGAGAACTAATACATTTCATTTATCTGTGTTAACTCAGGAAGTACCTACCTGTACAACATCCTGTTTGTATTTTATGTTCTCATTATTCCATGATATCTTACCCATTGGAGTCTGGTCTACAGCATTCTGAGTAATAACACATTTTAACCAACATGTTACAACAAACATGTCATCTTACCCTTTAAACTGATGTCTGACTACTGTCAACTATGAAGCTGTCTGACTAGATGCCTATGCTTTGCAAATCATGAAAATTATATACACATCTTGTGCATGTTGTAAAAATCATATACACATTCTGTGCATATTGTAAGAACCAATACACATACTGTGCAAATCATGGAAATCATATGTACTTTTTGTGCATATTGTGAAAATTATCTCATAAATGTAAACATAAAATAACTGTACTTCCTATTAATAGAATTTTAACAAAATCACGCTGTGCCATAATGACACCCATTCATTTTCCAGGTAGCTTTACTGGACACTGTTTCTTTTTAGAAACAACCTGAAAGCAATGTCTGGTTAAATGACTTGTTCAAGGTCATACAGTACACAAATGAAAACAGTGAATCAAACCCTGCACCAGAGGAACTGAAATTTACAGCCTTAACACTTTCTGCCAACTGCCAAACATATTACTGGTACCTTTTTTTCAAGAGAAGAAAGCTATCAAATCTGGTTTAATAAACTAATTAATCTCTGCATTACTATCACTATAAAATAAAACTACAACTTAAGTGTTTCATATTTCCTATCTATTCCTCTAATGCACAGACAGAAAAACTATCCTCTATGCTGTGTGATACATCACATTTAACCATGAAAGTAGTCCTGCCATTTTCTCATGATTTTCAATGCATTTTTCTTTATTTTTCTAACATTTTGCAATTAGGTTACCTTTTCTTCCTTTGTCTGTAATTGATCAATTAATTAATTTGTCTTATTTTGCTTATATTTTCCTCAAAAGATTTGAGAATTACTAATACACCCATGCAGGATAAAATCTGAACATGAAAACTGCCTTTGGAATGTTATCTTATTTAGTTCCTTGTAATTTCAAGAAAACTGACTTTTTGTGAGAATTCACATGTGCATATATATAAGATGGTCTAGACACAGTTACAGTACATTAGTTATCATTGGTTTGAAGCAATTACCAATGCTTGTTAGTTACCACTCTGTACACAAATGAAGGTTTTCATATGTCTACCCAGAATTTTGCCAGTGTTGAAATCCTAATCTCATATGGTCAGAATAGCAGTCACTCATTAGCCAGTAATCAAACCCTGAAACTTCTGTTCTGCATAACTTGAATATTTCACTTGTTTGTCACTATAAACACACAAAAAAATTTGTAACAGTAAACATTTCAGCCATTTAGCAACTTATCCTTCTTTGCTTGCTTAGATTCTAACTCGAGATAATTAATAATAT
The DNA here is from genome assembly GCF_019279795.1 of Protopterus annectens. NCBI lineage: Eukaryota > Metazoa > Chordata > Ceratodontiformes > Protopteridae > Protopterus > Protopterus annectens. The sequence continues at coordinate 67,715,895 of NC_056729.1, read as the reverse complement.
AAAAAAAGAGTATTTTTTTCAACTACAGCCCTTTATTTTTCCTCAGTTTTTGCTGATTTACTTAACTGTGGCTAGAATTTAGAACAGTGATGACTGTTCTAACATCTTGTCTGCATCATGTGTTAGACCCATGATTTTTTAACTCATCCCAGAAGTCACTGAAGTATTTCCTATGGTTAGTACATAATTATTTTCAAGATACATACCTACCTTGTCTTTACATCTCCACCCTCTGAAAGAATATCAGGAAATGACTGTTTTAATACCATATATTTGTAAGAACAAACTTGTCCCTCTTGTAATGCTGCTACATTAAACCTGCTGTTGATTTAATGCTGATACATTAAACCTGCTGTTGATTTAGTTTATCTGAGATGTTTGCCTTGTGACAATAAGAAACAATATGAATTCTGTCAAAACAAACTTTGCCAAAGAATTTACACTTTCACATTTCCTTTCCTCCTTGGCAATAATGTTAGTTTGAACAATCTTGTCTTTGATCACAGTGAGTGGCAAAATTTGACTTTCTTGTGTCAAAGCTCACACATCACCCTTTTTGTCGTTGTTGTGTTCTACTAGAATGTCAGTGTTAAACATGAAACCATTTTACTGATTACTTTCCTATTAACAAATGCATTTTGTAAAAATTACATTTTACAAAGAAATCTGAATACTCTCCATTTTGTTCTGTTTGGAAATGCAACAGACTAAAACTAAATGCATTTTGTAACATATAAAGGGCCCATTTAGACATGCAAAATATATCCTCTTCCCTATTTCATCTTCCAGAACAGTTAGAACATTTTGACTTATTGTTTAATATTTATAAACTCTATATTTTCACACACACTGCAGATGTTTATTAGAAAATCATATTTGAAATATGCCATAATTTTCTTGTGTACATGTATTTTGTCAGTTAATTCTGGTGGTTTATTGAAAAACATTACCCTGTATAAGTAACGTATATTTTTTTATGAAATCTTCAGCATTAAACATGCTATGTGAAATAAAACTTAAAGATACCTGCATAAAACATGGGTTGCCTTTTCAGTATATGTGGGTGAGGGATAACAGTCTGTGTATATCTGTGCATTTGTATGTATGTGCATATATATGCCTGAGTGCATTTATAATTACTTGTGTACAACCCTGCACATGCATTTTACTGTCTAAAATATCAGAATACATTAGCGTTCGTGCAATATGCATTTTTCCTGCATCTGATTGTACCTTTTACAACTGGAAATGAAATCATTAGTATAACATTTGCACTAACAAAGGTCCACACTGTAACGTTGTAGAAATGTGAAGAATTAAATGTAACACTTGTAATACCACATTTAACCATCCATGAGATTAACTTTCTTTAAGCTCATGAAAAGTTACTCGTGATTTATAACTTCAACAACATTTGTCACATTGCCCAAATCTGAAAATCATTGCATGCAAATGACTGGAAAAACATAGAATGAAAGACTTGTTAGCTTAAATATTTACTTTGTAGAAAATTTTGCTTTTTTAAAAAGGCACTCACATAGAACCTGTGAAAAGAAAGAAAATGTTATTAAAATCAAAGTCTCCTGTGCAAAATATTCTTCTCTTCTCCCCTTCTCCCTTGCTTCAAATTGCAGCCAGTCTGGGGGTACTATGTACCTGTCTGTGTCCACATTTTACACCAGACCTTTTCTGTCTGACACTTTCTGGTTTATGGCTGAAAGTCAGTGGAACGTTTTCTCTTTATATTTTGCCTGCAGTCCTGCACCTTTTTGGTGCTTTAAGATTTATGGCACACTATCTGTCTCTTCAGGCTGAATTCATCTTGGAATAGAAGTTCTGAAGAACATTGCTAGGCAGAACACTGTCCTTTTTTAAATTATGACATATTTCATCTATCCTCATTGGGCAACTCAGAAGAACAGGGATCGTGTGAGGAACTCACACATTCTCCACTGCTTAGTGACATTTAACCAGTTCATGGCTAAACCCTGTATTGCAAAAAAGTAAAACCCATAACTTCTCCTTTGCCATATAGCTGCAATGGCAGAGTCTTTTCTTTAAATGACAGCTTCTGAGTGTCCTGACAATTTACATTTATCAGCCTGTTTGTACCTTATTAGTTCCTGTCTACATGAAAGTTAAAGATTACATTGTGTACTTTTTTCCTCTCGTTCCTGTTGTTTGGCAGAAACTATTTTGCCAATTAATATATTAAACCATACAGCTTGTCACTAATGCTTTCAGGTACTGAAAAGCATCCCTATATTAACTTTTTTTTTACCTCAAGAAAAATTCTCTTGGAAAACTTAGATTCACAGTCTATGCATCTAACTATGAATTACTGAAGTATTTTTCACCTGTACTACAGTTCTGTTTCTTCAAGATGCATCCCTTTGTGAGTTGACATCCTGCTGCCCTAGCCCCCTCCATCCTTTAATAGGAGACGCTTCAGGGTCTATTCATTTTGGCTAGTTTAAAGATTTAGGATCCTATTTATCCTTCATGTTTTTATCACTGCTTTCTATGGAGATGCTCTGTCTGATTTTCTTGGTCAGCTCATCAGTCCTTTGTTGAAGGAATGCTTTGATATTTCATTCCCTCAGCTCCAGTGGCGGCTGGTGACTTCAAATCAAAGCAAGGCTGCAGGAGACAGTTGAATGTGTGTGGTCAATGGGAAGCAGTGTGGCCAACTAGCAAGGGGTGGAGCTGTGCTCAAAACCACAAAAACTGGGACTTTAATTAAGTATGCTGCCCTGGGTGCCAAACCATCATTATGAGAGTCCAAGCAAGACAAAATGAAGTGTAGAAGAAAAAAAAAATTCAGTACATTGGCTACATGACAGCTTACTTAATATCTAGATGGAAACAAAAAGGTTGTGAGGCATGAAAAAATAATTACTTTTTAAATACATTACTGGAATGCCAGTCAAATTCAAGTATTAAAAAACAAGCAGCACTCGACTCAACCCACTTCTTGCACTGCAGTTATAATTATAATTTATATTCAGCTTTATAAAAGTACAAAGTAAAATGTAACAATCTCTGTGATACCCCCCACTTGTAAAAATGTTTCTTATCCAAAAAAGACCTGCTACCTGACAACTATCTACTTGTTTCATGGGGAAAATGTGATCAAAGTAAAAAATGAACAGCAAACAAGAAACAAGCTCAAGATAAATTGCTTAAAGGATGACTGCACAGGTTATGGACCACACATGATAGACTGGCATTCTGTTTAGTTTATAGGTAAATCCTGCAAAGATAACTGCAAGTCTCCAGCAAATGTAACGAGCTTCTGAAAATACTGTAATCCTGTCCTTTATTACAAATACTGCCATATACATTTCAAAACCTAAGGCTTATATGTTATCTAGTTATGTAAATATTCTCTGCATGGCAACAACAAAAAGACTTTCAATGTTGGTAATTCTTTAACAGTATGCTTATTAAAGCTTATTTGCATCTTACAATCTCAGACAAGCTTACCTGATGGTCATTAAAGCATTGCTACTTAAACACAGGGATTGCAACAATATGCATTTTCTGAATAATAAGAAGCATAAATCAACAGTATAAAAATATGACATAAAACCAGAACATTCTGCAAAATCAAGGACAGATGAAAAGCCACTGTAGTACTTATCTCTACCTTGGATGGGGAGATATGCTGCACACTTGCACTGCATAACTGCTCCTTGCCTTGATTGGACACATCCAAAGTCACTACATGGGGGAGTGCGGTGCAACATGTATGTCACAATTTGAAATGTCTCTGGCTGACTGCAATGGCCCTGACACATTTGTCATACCTCTCAATCTCAGAGCAAAAAATCTGGACAAAGCCATAAATATAAGTGGGACAAAGGCCCAAAAATAACGTCAGTTTTTAAATATTACTCTTATAAACTTAGAAAGATAATAGAATAGTAGGTCTTGCATTAGTATGAATTTTCTGAAGGGTATGAAATCTGAAACTCAAATGTCTGTCATTATTTTCTAGCTTTAGTCTTTAATGATTTGCCACTAATTTGCCAGAAAACCACAATTTTATGACAAATGGGCCAAAAATGTGATGCAAAAATATAAAATAGCCACACAATACAGCTGGGAACCTGTCAACGGAGGGACACTTTTTTAATATTAGTACTGTTAAATAAGAGTATTTACATGCATTTCTGAAATAACTGCGGTGGTGGTGCTGCGGTAGCATTGTTGCCTCATAGCAAGACGTTGTCCTGTTCGATTCTCAGCTAGAGTGTCTTCTGTGTGGAGGCATACATGAATGGGGCGTGCCTTTGTTGAAGGTTGTGCATCAGGGCTGGTAACCTGGTACATAAAAATCCACTACCAATCATTAGCGGACCGGAGTTCCGCTGTGGCGACCCCTAACTGGGAAAAGCAGAAAGACACAAACAAACAAACAAACATGCATTTCTGAAATAAAAGTAATGTATAACTCTGATCATTACAATTATTTATTAATTGTAAACCTTCCATGTTTTCTTCCAAAATTACCATTTTGTGAAGGCATTATTAGGGGGAGAGCAACAATTTGAGCCAAAGTCGGGGACAGTTGAGAGGTTTGAATATATCTAATTCTATAAAGTAATTTGCGTACCTCTCAACGTCTTAATGAAGGAAATCTGGACAAGACCAAATATATTGGGTTAACATACAGACAGTACTAAAATTGATCTTGTATAAACTTAGACAGTTGACAGAATAACGGGTCTTGCTTTAGCATATATTTTTCTGAATGGTATGAAGTCTGAAACTCAATGTCTGTCATTATTTAGTGACTTCATTCCTAAATGATTTGCCAGAAAACCACAACTTTCATGAGAAACAAACCAACAATAAGCAAAAATCTATTCAGTCTGAGAAAATATGGACAGTGGAGAGGTATAGTTCAGCCGAGGCTGTCTTTGAGTTTGCCGCCTTTCTCCTCTCACAAAATCATGGTCGAATGGGGCCTCCACCCTGCAGCCATTCCAGTGTCCCATTACTTGGGTATTTCACCCCATTTACTATAAATGCTGTAATACGCATACTGCTTTTCTTCTACAATGATTTGGATTTCATTTAAAAGTTTTATTTTACATTGTACAGCACAAACACTAATAGACAAACAAAGCAATGCAGTCTCACAATGAAAATAGACTTAGCATTAAAACTTCTCTGCTCTTGAAATAGCATTGAAACCCCCATTCAAAGAATATACATCTGGCAAGTGGCAGATAAAGATTTACTATGGGCTGTTTTCACATCATAGGCCCCTTGCACATGAAACATACATGTGTTCTTTGATACACTTTTCTGATTGTATTAAATTATATTCCTTCTATAATACAGTACAGTTGTTAGAGGGTGTTTTAACTTTATTGTTTTGAACATTTTTTCAGTAAACAATGAAACAAATTGCATGCACCAATAATGACAAAACTGCCAAGTTCAGAACATTTCCATTGTAAAAGTCTAGTCAAACTTCTACAATCCACCAGTATCAGTAAATATGCACAATCTCTGCAGAAGTAAAAGTCATCTAAATAATTCCACATTAACAAGATCTATAACTAATGGAAGAGGTTGCTGCTAGCAAATAGCTTCCTATTTCATTGTTTCATCTACAAATAAAGTGCCTGCTGCCTTTGAGGAATAAATTACCCATGTTACATTAAATAAATGAGAAGCTGGTAATATTACAATAGGGAATGGATGGCAAACTGTTAACAGCTTGATAGTTACTAGGTATCTCCACCAAAGAGGACATTCTCAGGACTGCAGCATCCACCCCATTTAAAAGTACAACACAGTACAGTATCAGCAATTCATCTACATGCTGTGGGAGTAGAACCCACAGCCTTCTGCATCGAAAGCAAGTACACTACTTGTTGTGCTTTTAACAATGCAAGCAAAGTCAGTGTATGCAGCACTAAACTTCTCTTCCCATGAAGCTCTTGTAAAATCCACTTGACACTCAACTGTATCTCTCAACTTTGCAGCACATGAGCACAAGAAATCTGAAAAAAGCCAAAATTTATTGGGGGGGGGGGACAAAAGCCCTAAAAACAGGGACACATTTTAAACATTGCCTGTATAACCTTGGAAAGTTGCTAGAATAAAATGCTGTGCTACAGCCATACATTTCACTGCCAAGTCTTAAACATAGGATCCTGTGCACTACAGTCAGAGCAATTTAACACTATGCCAAATCAGCTGTTTCTTGAAAGACAAGAAGACTGAAACTTAAATGGCTATCATTTAGTGAATCCAGTTCTCACCATAGCTCTCAATCAAACATATTCAGTGAATTCAGTTCTCACCATAGCTCTCAACCTCTTAGCACAAAAAAAACTGCACAAAGCCAATAATGGGGGATACAGACCCAAAAAATAGGGACAAATTTCAAATATTGATCTTATAAACTTAGAAAATTGCTAGAATAAAATGTTTTGTGTTACCATGTACTTTCTGAAGAATATGAAGTCTGAAATTCATATGTATGTCATTATTTAGTGAATTCAAAATCCAGAAAACCACAGATTTTATGAGGAACAGGACAAAACTATGAGGCAAAATCTGAATGCTTTTCACAAGTGGTGGTGGGTAGGGAATTCAGGCTCTTGCTACCTGCACCCAAGTTTGAGGGTTTGACCCTGAGTTACTCTCTAGCTACCAGTTATAGTTAACTGGGGCATTTTACACACACACACACACACACACACACACACACACACACACACACACACACACACACACACACACACACCTGAGCTGTTTCCTGTCTGCAGAATGTTTGTTTCAAAGTTCCCAGGCCAGTCTGCAGAATAAAAAGTAAGTACTTTACTTGTCAAGTTCCCGTTGGACTAAATAAGTCAAGCCCACAGAATAAAAAGTAAGTACTTGTCAAGTTCCCGGTCACACAATCACCTCAAAGTTAATAGATGAGTACCTGAGCTTTTTCCCATCTGCAGAACGTTCTTCTTGTTTCACTGTTGCAGTCATTACATTTGGGTAATCTGCTTGCAGGTTGCCCTCAGTTGGCCTGATTAACAAAGTCCTGGGTCCTGCATCGGTTGCTGTCCCTTCTTCCATGACATCAGGGGTATAAAACATGCAACCGATGCCATTACATCAGTCTTTCTTGCCGTGTGGTGCCCAAAGCAGAAGCAGTTTGCAAGTGCCGGTCAGCCGACTCCTGAAATTTTCATTTTCGAGTTTCAGAACCGAAGTCTTCAACTAAAAGCTAAGTACCCCGTTGGGGAAACTTTTTCTTGCTCCTTACTGATGTCAGTAAAAGTTAATAATTGCATTACTTGTGGAAAGCAAATACCTCATAAAGATTTTCATTCGTACTGTATTCCTTGCCTAGGCCCTGACCACAATGTACCTTGCTGTCGGTTTTGTGCTTTATTTAATCAGCTCACTGTCCGTCATCGGTATATTTTTGCCTCTAAATATTTCGGTTCTCCATTTAATTATCCAGAAATGTCATCGATTAGCCATCTGACTACCGGGATTCCAAAAAAATGCAAAGATAAAGACAGAGACAGGCCGCTGAGGTCCAAAACTGCCAATGACGCTTCTCCTAAGCCAGTCGCCAGTGAGGCGCTTTTGTAGCCCCTGATACCCGCTACTTCTGATTCACAGGCCTCTACTGAGACCCATTCGGAGTCTGGTATGCCGCGAGATACTTCAACTATGGAACCTGCGGATCTCTCTACCTTGGATGGGTCTGGAGTTGCTGTGCAGGCACCGGTTTCTGAGGGTGTATTCAGGCCTACAGACTTGCATATTAAATCGACATCTCCTTCATTATTAAGGCCTAAATCTCGATCCATATCTAAGAAACAGACGCTCAGGCCACATTCTCAGGCCTCTATGCCTAAAAAACAAATGATAAAAATAGCTGAAGATCTAATTACTCTAATCAGGGGTAGACAACCCCACCCCCTTCTAAGAGGCCTAGGGCTGAGCTTGATTATGAATCTTCTGATCAGGATTCTGTTTTTTCTGACTCTTCTGATGACCTGGATTTGTCCTTATCTACTTATGAGGATTCTGATGTAGAGGACTCTATTCCCTCTGCTTCCCCTCCTGAGGATTTTTCTTTTGGGGAAACCTTAAATAATCTAAGGGAGCATTTTCACTGGGAAAACCAGGAATTTTCTGATTCAAAAAAGAGGCTTAGGGATTTCCTTTCTCCTACCTCAGCATAGGCCTTTGGCTATTCCTCCTGTACTAGACATTGTTGATGATGCTTTCTCAGAATCCAGTTTGGCCTCTGATTCCCTGCCTCCTGCTCCCAGTAAACCTGACAGATACTACAGGGTCCCCGAGTCCCACAAGTTCATTTTCAAAAATCCTATTGCAGATCCAGAGACTATTTCACAGGGGCCCAATGGTGTTAAGGCTTCTACTGCTAAAAATCCTACCCCTTCTGATAGAAACTCCAGGGCGCTGAATAGATGGGGTAAAAAAGTTTACACTTCAGCAGCCTTGGCCATTAGAGCTTTAAACTTCCAATTTCATATGTTAAAATATCAGCAACATGTTATTGGGCAGCTTAAACAGAAAATGATGTTGATTCCTAACTGTGTGGAAAATAAAGACTTACAGGATTTAATGCATTCTGCTGAACAAGTTGGAAAACATACTTTGCAATGTGGTTTTGATTCTTTAGAGGCCTCTTGCAGGGCTGTTGTTACTGGGTCTGTGCTTAGAAGGCATACTTGGCTTAAGGAGCAATCTTTGCCTGATCATATTAAAGCTAAATTGTTGGATGCTCCTTTAAATCAGGACCACCTGTTTGGCAACAAGGCTGAACAAGTTCTTAAAAAGATGGAAGATAAAGCTAAATCTATGCAAACTGTTAAAGATTTTTTACATGTTCAGCCTCCAAGATTTAGTAGGCACTGGCCCTCTAAGAATTGGTCCTTTCCAGCCCCTTCCAGGTCTTCTCAAGCCAAACCCAGACACAGCAAAACCCCCAGGTTTCAGTCCCAGGGGACTCACAGAACTAAGCAGTGGGGGCCCTCCACTTCCAAGTCTGGGAATAACAAGACTCCCCCCTATGGTAAACTATTTCAGTGACTTCCTTTTAAAATTTCCAAGCACTTATCTTGTGACTGCCCATTTGGGGGGGAAGACTGCTCTTCATGCAAAGAACTGGGAACTCATTACCCAGGACAAATGGGTTTTAAATATAGTGTCCCAGGGATACAGATTTCACTTCCACATGTTGCCAACACCAAGCGGGTTGCCGGGCCTACCCCCAAATCAGTGGGCAGAGGCTCAAAAACAAGTACTTTCTCTCTTAAGCATGGGGGCTATTCAACTGGTACCAGAAGAGGAAAATGGACAAGGTTTCTACTCGAGACTTTTCCTGGTACCCAGAAAAGACAAATCATGGCATCCTATCCTGGACCTGTCTACTCTAAACACCTTTCTGGAGATTCCAAAATTCAAGATGCTGACTCTTCACCAATTACTTCCTATGCTAGGCAAAGATGCCTGGTTGGCAACACTAGATTTCAAAGAAGCATACCTGCACATCCCAATCAGGGAATCTTGCAGAAGATATCTACACTTCAAAGCAGGCTACACGCACTATCAGTTCTCTGCACTGCCCTTTGGCTTATCTACTGTACCCAGGGTGTTCACAAAGTGCCTAGCTCCAGTTATTGCATTTTGCAGGTAAAGAAGTATTCAACTATACCCATACCTGGAAGATTGTCTAATTCAGGCAGAAAGCCAGGACATACTTTTGAATCATCTGGCCTTTGTAAAAAGGGTATTAACTTGTCTGGGGTACACCATAAATGAAAAACAAAAATCAAAACTGGTACCCTGTCAACAAATTACATTCCTGGGAGCAAGCTTGAATACAACTTCCCTTACCTCACGCCAGGAAAAGCAAATTCATTTGACAACCTACTTCAAACAAGTGGCCACAAAAACCCTGCTATCTGCAAGACAAATACTGCAAGCCTTGGGGTTCATGGCCTCCTGCATTCTTCTAATTCCATATGCAAGACTGCATTTGAGGAAACTACAGTGATACTTAAAAAGCCTATGGAGTCAACATTCTCACAGCCTAGACACAATGATTCCTATCATACCTTGCCTACGCCTAGAGTTCCTTTGGTGGGCAGAGGCCTGCCACCAAAACAAGGGACTACCTTTCACACCAACCCCTGCCACCCAAACCCTAACAACAGATGCATCAGACTATGCATGAGGGGCTCACCTGGCAGGGAAGTGCATTCAGGGCAAATGGAACCCAAGTCAAATGCACCTACACATCAATCAAAAAGAAATGTTAGCTGTACAGATTGCTCTGACAGCCTTCAAGGACTACAGTCTTCCAGGACAACTAATGGTAAAGACGGACAACACCACGGTTATGTGGTACATAAACAAGCAGTGGGGTACACATTCTTACCCCCTCTGCAGACTAGCCATGGCCTTGAGCTACCAAGTGCACCTACAAGCTCAATTCCTGCCAGGAAAATTGAATACACTGGCAGACGAACTAAGCAGAAACCTCATGGACCCACATGAGTGGAAACTGGAACCAAGGATTTTCAGCATGTTGACAAGCGAATGGGGGAACCCAGATATAGATCTGTTTGCCTCCCCCCAGAACTACCAGTTGGACAAGTTTTGCACAAGGACTCCCCACAAACAAACCTGGAAAGTGGATGCTCTGTCCTTCAGCTGGAAAAACCTATCAGTCTATGCCCCCCCCCCCCCCGCTGTCTCTGCTCTCCAAAGTACCACTAAAAGTCAAACAGGACAAACCAAGGATGATTTTGATTGCTCTAGACTGGCCATGCCAACACTGGTACCCCCTCCTGCGCAGTGTGTCATGTTTATCTCCATGGCACCTGCCTCAGACTCCTTCCCTGCTGTCTCAGCAGGAGAACCAGATTCTGCGCCCTCAGCTTCCAACACTGAACCTTTCAGCCTGGCTAATTACTTAAACTCTCCCTTACCATCCCTCAGCAAACCTGTGATGGATGTCATCTTAGAGGCAAGGAGGCCTAGTACTAGAAAATCTTATGCTGAAAAATGGAAAAGATTCTGTGCCTGGAACCAATCTCAAGGGATGAGCACAGCAGCACCCAATTTACCTCACATTTTACAATACTTAACTGAGATGCTTCACATGGGCCTGTCTTTTTCCTTCGTTAAAATCCACGTCTCAGCCATTTCAGCTCACTATAACACAGAACCTCCGCTCTTCTCTCATCCACTGCTCAAGCAGTTCCTCAGAGGGGCCAAACATTTGAGACCACCCAGGAGAGCTCCAACCCCAGCCTGGGCCCTTAACTTTGTATTGGAGAAACTCACTCTACCTCCTTTTGAGCCAGCTGCTACTGCAGACTTAAAATGTCTTTCTTGGAAAACAGCTTTCCTTTTAGCAATCACTTCAGCTAGAAGGGTATCTGAATTACAGGCCCTTATGGCAGTGGAGCCTTTCATCATCTTTTATACAGACAGGGTGTCACTCAGAACCACTCCATCCTCCATGCCCAAGGTGGTATCCAGTGTGGCTCTTAATCAGTCCATTCATTTGCCAACTATCTTTCCCAATCCACAGAACAAAGGGGAATGGATACTGCATTCCTTGGATGTGCACAGACAACTTAGATTCTACTTGGACAGGACTAAACCTCAAAGAAAATCTAAACAACTGCTGGTAGCATTTGCTGCAGGGGCAGAGGGGAAGGCTATTTCAAAACAAACCATTTCTAAATGGATAAGCCATTGCATTAATTTCTGCTATAAGCACCATGGAAAACCTATCCCCCAGGGGATAAGACCTCACTCCACCAGGGCTGCATCTACTTCTACAGCCTTTCTCAGAGGCGTTCCTACCAGGGACATCCTAGAAGCTACCTGGAGTTCTGTACATACTTTCACCAAGCATTATCATTTGCCAATTTTCTCTAAATCCAGAACTGGCTTTGCCACTGCAGTCTTGCAGGGCCTTATAGCTGGCCCTAATGCTATCTAAACTCCTCCTCCCAACCATAGCTTTGGGAATCTAGCCAAATGTAATGACTGCAACAGTGAAACATGAAGAACATAGTACAGTTGTGTACACTTACCATAAATGTAGATGTTCAAGTGTATTCACTGTTGCAGTCCTGGTTACCCTCCCTCCTGCCCCCTAACTTCTTTTGGCTATACATCTACTTTACTATGCTTAAAAGCCTTTTTGGTGTATTTGCTTTTTTGTTGGAGGTATACCTTTGTGTTTTTATGTTTAATTGCTTCCCATTAGGGGGCACCTGACATCTGGGGCAAGAAAAACTGATGTAATGGCGTAGGCTGCATGCTTTATACCCCTGATTACCTGACATCATGGAAGAGGGGACAGCAACTAACGCAGGACCCAAGACTTTGTTAATCAGGCTGACTGAGGGCAACCTGCAAGCAGATTACCCAAAGGTAATGACTGCAATAGTGAATGCACTCTAACATATACATTTATGGTAAGTGGACACAACTGTACTTTTCAAATTGCTCAAACTTAATAAATAAGAGCTGTTTCCGGTCTGCAGAACGTTCATTTCCAAGTGCACAAACTTAATAAATAAGTACCTGAAGTGCTCAAACTTAATAAATAAGTACCTGAGCCTGAGTTGTTTCCTGCCTGCAAAACATTTGTTTCAAAGTTCCCGGGCCATTCTGCAGAATAAAAAATAAGTACTTTACTAAGTTCCCGGTGCTAGAATAAATAAGCCAAGTCCACAGAATAAAAAGTAAGTACTTGTCAAGTTCTCAGTGCTAGAATAATTAAGCCAAGTCCACAGAATAGAAAGTAAGTACTTGTCAAGTTCCCGGTGCTGGAATAAATAAGCCAAAGTCCACCAGGCACCAGACAGTTCCCCATTCAAAAGTCTGCTGCTTCCAAGCATGCACAGTTCCCCATTCAAAACCTCTGAGCATGCACAGACTTCCTCATTCCAAGCATGCACAGACTGCAGACCTTGCAGTCCGATCCCCTTCCAGTCTATGTGGTTGTAACCACATAGACTACTGGGGCATCTGTAGAATGCTGCCTTCTTTCTGAATCCGGACTGGTTAAACAGCAGTCTTGATTCAAGTTTCCAAGCAAGCATGCATAGAGTGTGTGCTTGGCGTTTAATTTTGGTTTACAGCTGGGATTTTTTTTTTTTGGTTTACAGCTGGGGATTTTTTTTATTTTGTTTTACAGCTGGGGGGGGGGAGGCTGCAGTCCTGCAGTCCAATATCACGAGCCACCACTGCTCAGCTCTTGTTTGACTCTCCAAATGTTAAAAAGTTTGTTCCTCTTCTTCTTGCCATCTGTCATTTGCATGAAACCACTAAGTCATTGAAAACAGTTTATAAAAACACTTATTTTCTGAGTAGATAGTAGCACTTCTAAACTATACTAACAACAAGATGAACTCTCACATAGAAGAACTACAGAATTAAATAGATGAGCCAAATCTTCTGGAATATTCCTTCTAATCATAGTGCATATTTTAGAGTTACAGTGGAAATATGGAATAATTATTCAGAGACTATTGGTCAGCATATTTCTCACATACTCTGCACTTTCTTATAACTTAATTCACATAGTTATACAAGCAAACTGTATCTGTCATGGAATAGAGAACAGACCAAGGCCATCCCTTTGTTTTTCATAACAAAGCAGCACTATGGAGCTTAATCTAGTTTATAACATTACACAGTTTGCCGTAAATGTTTCTGCCCTAAAATGTAGAAATCTATTTTGTCAGCTGTAATGTTTGAAGTAATTGTACGTGAGAAAATCCATCCTGGTGCTTATATTTTTTTTATTTCAATATAGGTCATCCAACAAATGTAAAATAAAATAAATAAATAAAATAAAGGTGTAACATCCAGGATATCTAGAATATTTCCTGTGCATATTTTGAAAATAATATTGCATTCTTCAAGTAACAGCACTTTTGTATCATCTAACAACTTTTTATATCCCAGAGTATTCTTCTGTTGACAGTGCTGCTTGTCTGCTTTGAACAACACATTTTTGTTATTTGCTATCATTTTACACAGGCACTTTTGGGATGTCCACTCCCTCCAGGATATATAATAAATATTTTACAGTGCTGTCTACCCACCTTTCTCAACTCTTAGCACATGGTATATAATATGATTGTTAGACTGAAGCTGTGCATTTTCAACTTTTTGAATTTGGTTTTGGTAGTGCCATCTGTTAAGGTCTACTAATTGAACATCTTGTATTTTCCTTCTGCATATTATTTCATTCAGACCAAACCATCCACAATTACAGAATTACTAATTTTTAAATCTGTAGTCATGAAACTAATAACATCTACCATATTTATGACAGGCCTTAATCATACATCTTTTACATTTTATTTAGGTCAGGCACTGTTACTTCAGAAATATCCATCTCTTCCTTTCTCCTAGAAACTTTGAATGCATGTTTATGTACATCTTCCATAATTCTTTTTTTTTCAAAAGTTAAATTGTTCTCTGATAAGGATACAGTCACTAAATTTCTATTAAGCAATTACAATGTTGAGCTAACTTCCTAGCTGTGTACATGTCAAACAACCAGTGAAGATGTAAATAAATAACTAATAAAATCTTTAGCCATTTTAATTTATTGTTTACTTCTATAACATACTCAGTGACAGACTCAACATCTTTTCTCGGTTTACTATCATTATTTCGAATGACACTTGGTTGACCACACTATGTTCGACAATGGAAAGTCGAACACGGCAATGTCAAACTTTAAAAGCAAGCCTAGGAACGGGTTTTAACATGGGTTGAGATAGGGGCGAGGTTTGTAGTTCAGCAATAGCAGTGAACCCTTATCTCATCCCATGTTAAAACCAGAGGGAGTCTACTGTATATGGTTTTGTTTCAACAATGCACAATGAATGATGTCTTTTCTCTAATGCTTCAGTATTATTACCAATGAAAAGTGTATATACCTTTTCAAATCATTATTCTCAGATTTTCTTTTGTGGGTTATGAGTGCAATATTTTTTAACTATTTTCAGTTTACTAGTTTCTTTAAACTTCTTTATTTCACGTTTCAATACCTTATCACCAGTATGTGACTTTCCTATCTGAGTTAATCTAAAAAATTGGAGATACTCAAAGACAAATAAAGGTTAAGCGTCTTTATTCTCAACAACAGAAGTCTGTGTACTTTAAAGTTCACCAACATGAACAGCAGTTTGGCTTCTGTCTTGCAAAAGGAGGCTGTGACCATCTGATCCTGATTCTCTCGAAGAACAAGCCTTGCAAATTAAACAGTACAGGTGACTGGTAAAAAGAAGGAACACTTGCTTAAAGGTGACAAACACACTATTACTCTGCTACTTATTGCTACAGTCTGGGAATCAGTTCCTAGGAAGTTCAAGCTTTGTAACAGCAAGCAACTTATACAGAGTAATTCAAATTTAATCTCTGCTCTTTCTGAAGTTACTACTATAGCCCTAAACAAGATTTTAACATGCTGCTTAAAATGCTAAAACTGTTTTGATATTTCATTTCTAAATTATGATGATATGAGTACCGTGTCAAATAAGTGAAACCAGCTTTATTCAGATCTGTCTTATTCCTGTACATATCAACCTACAAGAAACAAAAGAAATAACTGCTGTTAGCTGTATACACTTGCCCAAGCCTTCATATACAAAAAAAAAAATGTATCACATTCCTATTACACAGTTCCTAGTCACACAAATACATTGAAATCATTATATGCTGGTTTCAGGCTTTATACAATGTACTGAAAATCTGCACTTTCACACTATTCTGATGTTCACATAAATCTGCTTTGTCTGCTTAGTCAGTAAATGAAAAGATTGTAGAATGGTTCTTCTCAATGAAGTGCTTTCAACACGTGAAGTGTTTTTTTTTAGAAACACTCTTTATTTCTTTCTTGGAGTTAGCATTACATGAAATGTAAAAAAAAAAAACGACACACATTTACCAGTAAAAGTAATAAAATGATAAAAGTGATATTTCTGATTGTGTTAATGATGCCAGTACCAAAATTCTTTGTTCTGAGAAAGCCAAACTGGCCCATTCAACTTCAGTGTTAAGCTGCATTTAAGAGACTTAAGGGTGAAAACTACTGTTAGGTGTGATATGTACACAAGGGTCTAAATATAATTCCCTGAAGCCTTTACAAAGAACTGAAAAATGATGAGTGAGATTTGTCCTCCTGAATTTAGATAAAAAAATATTTTTGCCTTGCATTCCCTTAATCTGTTGACATTGAAAACAGGAACAAAGACCTTTGAAAAGTAAGTGCATCCATCTAAATATCTGGACATCTAATCAGTAAAAAATTTGAATACCAAATAGCACATGACTCTTTAAGCTTCAAGTAGGAATGTGGGATACTTCTCAGAAACACATGCTTTAAAATAAGACCTACAAAAATGATGGAGAAATATAGGCACATTACCAAAATGATGTAAAATCTGTAGACTGTAATAAACTGTATTGCAGATTTCTACCATATAAGGGTATTTATTTTTGCTTCTGAAAAAGGGAGATGTAAGATATGTATCCTTGTCCTGTAAATTATTGGTGCCACAATTATGTTGGTTACGTGGTGTGGTTTAGGGAGATTCAGAAAATTGTGTGAAGTGGTAGATCAAGTCTGAAAACAGGAACATGCCTTTAAAAATAGGTAGATCATGTGCAGAGGTAAATCAGGCCAGAAAATAGGAGTGTTCTTGAAAAACAGGGAAAGTCAAGAGGTCTGTTGCTCTATCATGTTAGTATGCAGAAATCTGCCAAGCTGAGTTATAATTAATTTCTTTATGGTGTGGGTACATAATGTCTTTTCATGGTGAGGAGTCCAATTCCTTTTAAGAATATATCTGCAGTGAGTTAGCATTACATTATAAGCATAAACAATTCATAAATATGACTTTTTTGTCAAGGGGGATAAGCTTACCTTCAAATATACACACAAATAAAATGAAGTAGAATGTTTTTGTTATGTTAAACATAATGAGCAGTTGTGCACATTTCATGTTGTTACTAGCAAGTGTGTGGTTTATCTGGACAATGAGTTGTACATATTTGTATAGGATCATATACGAGTTTATGTTTTTGCTTAACTCTGCATTTAGGTTTAGGTCCTGGTTGAAGAGGGTCCTTGGAACAGCCACCTTACCCAGTTAATGAATATAACAAATTTACTAATAAGCGATAGTGAAGGCTTATGTATTTCTTGATACCCCAAATCTCTAAGTGCAGTTTGTAACTGAATGCTATGACAATTTACTGAGAAATTTGGTAGACATGTTCAAATTGTTTGTGAGATATAATCCTTTCTGATATGTACCAGAAATCGGCCTACACAGACATTAGACTATCCAACTTTGTACTGCCTACTTCAGTACTAATATATGTATATATATATATATATATATATATATATATATATATATATATATATATATAGGTCTATTCTAAATTTTGAAGTTTCAAAACGTCGACTTTCTTATGGTTAAAACTATAAGATAGAAGTTTTGAAACTTCTAACCATTTAAATGGAGATCGCTGTACAGCATGGAATGGTATATTTACTGTTTTCCTTACTGTAGTGCAATCTCAGAGATGGTATATTTAATTAGCAGGGGGTGTAGAGAGGCTTGCCCCACTTACAAAAACGTAAAAAAAAAGATTTTTTTTGTTTCTATTTTTTTTTTCCTTTAAATGTGCTACAAGCAATCAGGAAGGTAGTGTATGTGAACGTTAAGCACTGTATTTAAGGGATGAAAGTTTTTGACTAATAGTATCATCTGAAGAAGCAGTCTGTGTAAATGTGAAAGCGCTTACATGTGGATTCCATTAAAGACATTTTACTTTTATAATTGCTGGTCATTCTTTTATTCTGCTCCATTTTATGCTTTTCCTGTTTATTTTTTTTATTTAATTTTTGAAGTTTCAAAACTTCGATCATATGGTTTTGACCATCAGAAAGTTGACATTTTGAAAATTTGAAATTTAGAAGTAGACCTATATACATATATATATATATATATATATATATATATATACATATATATGTGTGTGTGTGTGTGTGTATATATATATATGTAAAATGTTCTGGTAGTCAAACCCAGTACATATCAGATTTGCATATTTGTAGTGTTGGTGTAGCAACAGCAGTAATAGTTAGTTATTCCTCATAAAAATGATATTTTGGTTGTTTTAATGATGCAGAAAAAATACAACTAGGTATGCACATATTCAAGATATTGACATTTCCTTACATATATTTCTGTTAGCTCTTGCAGTGGATTCTAATATGAAATGCTGATTTCCACATTCCCAAGGATCAGAAACGGTGACAAATAATGGCAAAAATACAGAAGGATGAAAAATGAACTAAGTTTTTTTTTTTTTTTTTGCTGGGGACAAGCCTCCTTGCCCCCGCCCCCAACAAACTTATATATACTTTTTGAGGTTGAGATGCATTACTCTTACATGAGAAACACCTTTAGAATATGGCAAATTACAGCATTTCCAAACCATCCATCCACAACCCCTTTTTCCTGTTTTTGCATTGGGGATGGGTGTGTGACTTCAACAGTGACAATCATCTAGAGCCAAGGTTTTCACCACTGGGTGGCAAGATTTCCAAACCATTCTGTTTAAAATGAAGGTGTAGCTATAAGTTTTGTTCATAGTTAAAAGTAGAAGAGATTAAAGAAACCTAAATATATACTGTAGTTATCACATCAGATGTTAATAAACAATTTCTGTATAAACCTGAGACTTTCACTTTTATTTTAAAGGTTATGCCACTGAAAATTACATGTTTTTTTAAATTCAAGATGAAGCCACTCCATTGCTTTTGAAGCTAGGAGCACAATCTGAAGAAATCCTATAGACAATTTTTCTTGTACAGTTCTCTGAAAATTTCCAGTGAGGCACAATTGTGCAAGAGTAAGCACTGCCGATTTACAGTGCTTGCTTTTACTGTTGGTTTCAAGCTGGGATGACATTTGAGTTGAGTCCATGTGCAAAGATTTTTGTTGTGGCAACTGGTTTCCTCTCACTCGCAAACATATGGGTAGATGAACTGGAAATAGTCTGAAATTGGCATAGGTGTGTGTGTGTGTGTGTGTGTGTGTGTGTGTGTGTGTGTGTGTGTGTTTGCGTATGCACGTGTGTGTGTGTATGTGTGTCTTGGTTGTTTTGTCTGACACCCCATCCAGGATACCATCAGGATAGTCTAACGTTTGAAATATCAAACTGGATATGGTCGAGATCATATGCTCGATATTTCAAAATATCGATCTTGTAACATGGCAAAAAAAAAAAAAAAGAAATTAAGTTGAAGACTGTAATGCAAGCCCCCCTGCATCCCACATGTGGGGCTGTGCCCCCACACCCCCCTACTTAAATATACCAACTCTGAGATCGCGCTACAGCTGGGAATAGGAAAACTTCCCGTTCCACGCTCTATTATCAGTGTAGAGCGATCTCGGTGTTGGTATATTTAAGTAGGGGGGGGGTGTAGGGAGGGCTTGCCCCCCTGCATTACAGTCTACTTCATTTCTTTTTTTTTTGCCATGTTACAAGATCGATATTTTGAAATTTTGAAACCTCTGGGAACCTACATACAACTGCATGCTAGATCATTTTCTGAAAAATCAATATAAAAAGCATAAAATAAACAAATTTAAATATTTTGTGAACAATAAAAGCTATTAAAACAGTACAAGTAGCAATTTTCTCATTAAGAAGTGTTCTTTACAGTTATAACAGTCAGTGTATTTATAGTCTTTTTCCATAAATGCTGTAAGATATTATAATGCAAAAAAAAAAAAGTCTTTCGGCTTTTCCCGGTTAGGGGTCGCAACAGCGGAACTCCGGTTCGCTCATGATTGGCAGTGGATTTTTACGGTGCCGAGTTGCCAGCCCGACGCCCAACCTGCAAAGAAGGCACGCTAATTCACGCTAGCACCTACCTGCATGTCTTTAGCGTCACTCGACCGCAGGGAGGACATGCAGACTCCACACAGAAGGCGCTCCAGCCGAGAAGTGAATGGGAGAACCTCTTGCTGTGAGGTGACAACGCTAACCGCTGCACCACTGCGGCCTTCGAGATATAATGCAAACAAACCTTAAATTCTATTTTATAAACTTTCACAAACAAATTTTCATATCTTGAAAACTGTGCAACCTAGACATATATCGTTAGAACATTTTTGTTAACCAGGCACAAGCTTTCACATGGTAACAAGAAATTCCTGTATAAGTGCATGTTTACTCAGATATTTACAGAAAAACAAAAACATATGTTTAATTGCATAATTATCAGTACAAATAATACTGGTTATCTCTCAAGATGTGCACCTTATATTGCACATGTTGAATTCAGTTTTCTTCAGTATCATCTAAGGTTTCACCCAATGTCATGCAACAGCTTGTAAGTCTGAAACTGGCATAGATGTGTATGTGTGTGTGTATGCGCATGCACGTGTGTGTGTATGTGTGTCTTGGTTGTCTTGTCTGACACCCCATCCAGTATACCATCAGGATAGTCTCCTGCCTATTGCTGCCCATTACACAGTGTAGATACAGTATTGAACAAGAATGAATTGCAACCATTTTGGACATGTGTATGTATGTATATAATGTGTGTGTGTGTGTGTGTTTGTGTGTGTATGTCTTCTTCAGAAGACTGAAGTTCCAGGAAAAGTTGAATTTCATATGGTTCAGACCATATGATCGACTTTCCAAAGCATTGAAGGTTTTGTATGGAGATCATGGAACAGTGGGTATTGAGGAATTTACCCTTTTCTCCATCGTGGTGCGATCTTGGAGTTAGTATATTTAATATGTAGGGGTGCATGGGGTTTGCTCCCCTGAAAAAACATAGATTTTTGTTGTTTAGACTTGTTCAACATTTTGCAAAGACAGTCATATGGTCTCGACCATATGACATTTGATTTTCTGCCCCTTTGATCTTGTGTGTCTGTGTGTGTGTGTGTATATATATATATATATATATATATATATATATATATATATATATATATATATATATGTAATAAATAGAGAGAGAGAAAGCTATGTGTATATATACGTGTGTGTGTGTGTGTGTGTATATATATATATATATATATATATATATATATATATATCTGTATATAATATGTGTGTGTGTATGTGTATGTCTCCTTCAGAAGACTGAAGTTCCAGAAAAGTTGAATTTTATATGTTTCAGACCATATGATCGAATTTCCAAAACATTGAAGGTTTTGTATGAAGATCAGGGAACAGTGAGTGTTGAGGAATTTACCCTTTTCCTCATCGTAGTGCAATTTTGGAGTTAGTATATTTAATATGTAGGGGTGTTGGGGGTTGCAGGGGGCTTGCTCCACTGAAAAAAACATAAATTTTTGTTTAGAGTTGTTCAACATTTTGGAAAGTCAATCATATGGTCTTGACCATATGACATTTGAGTTTCTGACCCTTTGATCTTGTGACATAGATTCATGTGTGGGTCGTAGTTGCTTTACCAAAATTACACTTTAATGAAAGTCAAATGTTTGACATGATTTGAACGAAAGTGTAGTTTGCCGAAACTGCAATTTGCCGAGTTTCCTTTTAAGCAAAGTGATCCTGGTAGTGCTAGACACAGGACCACATGTTTGTAGTGGTACTGTTCATGGCGAATATGCAGGAAGTTAACATTTTTAGTTGAAGTGTTTGTTAACACTTTTAACGTATCTATGCAGATTGCATTACGGTTACAATTGGGGAATTCACCCTAGGTGTCACTGTAGTGTGATCTTAGTTTGTATATCTAATTTGCATGTGGGGGCGAAGCCCTCTATATGGGGAGTGCAGAGCGGCTTGCCTCCCTGCTAAAACATAGCATATTTGTTTTTATGTGTTTTATTGTAATGTATTTGTTTTTTCGGTGTGTTGTGGTTCGGTGGAGTGAGGTTTTGATTTAGTTGTTTTTCGCTGTTGTCATCTTGGACATTTGAGTTTTATTAAAGTGTAATTTCAGTGAAGCAACTAGGACCCATATATATATATATATATATATATATATATATATATATATATATATATATATATATATATATATATATCTACAGAAGCATTAATCAGTGTCCCACCCCCTCAGATCTTTAGGTGAAGAGCAGAAAACAAAATATGTATCTGTATTAAGCTGATCGTACAGATCCATGCCACACTCAAGCTTTTCCATTGAAGAGGAAAAAACAAAAAGTTGTAATGAGCCAGTCTGGCAATCAGCGTATTAGAAATCCTGCCCTCTTCAATTGAAGAGCAAAAAAAAAGCAGAATGTCCTTCTATTGCCACACCAACTGGGTGCCCAGATGCACAACATGCCCCCCTCTTCCCTCCTGCCCAGCCATTCATAGGTTCATAGGTTCATACTAGGCTATCTGCCCTGGGGCAACTATAAGCCTAGCCCGATTCTGTATGGCTTACGCCACCCCTTGATTTGAGTATACTGTGCCCTTTTTAAGGTTTAGTTTACTGTGCCTCTGTCTAATAGTGACACGGGAGTAATCCCTGGGACAAACCTACGATCCCCCATCCACCTATCGAGATTCTTCTTGAAGAGATTCAGTGAGGTGCTCTGCCTCACATGAACTGGAATTCTATTCCAGAGCGAAGGGAGCCTCTGGGTTATGAACCTGTCCCTCCAGCAAGTTCTATTTATTTCTGTGCTGAGGTTCAAGTCCCTCGATCGTGTGGCTCTAAGGGATTTAGATTTACTGAGGTGGAGCATGTCCATTAATTCTGGATTTGACATAGCTTTGTATGTCAGGCATAGATCGCCTCAAGTAGGCGGTATGCAACTGAGTAGAGCTGGAGTTTTTTAAACCGAGCAGCATATGGCATCTGTTTGAGACCCTTGATCCTCTTGGTGAGATACTTTTGGGGTCTTTCTAATTGCTGCAGGTGTCGGGTAAGGTACATCCGAAAAGGGGCATTGTATTCTATGATGGGCCTGATGAGGGATGAATAAAGGGGCATGATTACCTCTCTTGATCTAGATGTGAAACCCTTCGTGATGAGGTGGGCTATGTAGAAGGTCTTTCTAACCACTTTGGCAATTTGATTTTCAAAGGAGAGATTGCTATCAACTTGGGTCCCCAGGTCGCTAATAACTTTCTCTGTACTTAATGGGTTTCCGCCTATGTGGTAATTTGTGGGCACATTGTTTTTGCCAAAGGTTATGACTATTCATTTTATGGCATTTAGCTGTAAACCATGATGCTGGCACCAGTTATCTGTCTCTGTGAGACCTTTTTGAAGGATGTTTGTGTCAGCTGAAGAGTTGATTATGGTGCCCAGTTTGCAGTCGTCTGCAAACTTGGTGAGCCATAGTCCTCCCACGTTTGCCTGTACCTCGGAAAAGTATATACCGAACAAGAGTGGTCCCAGGACAGAACCCTGTGGGACGCCACTTGTGACCGGTTTCGAGTCGGACATGGCTCCAGCAACTCTTACTCTGTGGCTTCTGTCTTTGAGCCAGTTTGCGACCCATCTTGTGACATAGGGGTTTATATTTAAGCTGGATAGCTTATCTATGATGCCCGAGTGGGGTATTTTGTCAAATGCCTTTGCAAGGTCCAGATAGGCTGTGTGGACTACCTTCCCTTCATCTATGGCTTTGGTGACTGTTTCGAAGAAGTCAACCAGGTTCAAAAGGCAGGATCTGCCCTTGTCAAAGCTGAACTGGGTAGGATCTAGTGTCTGTAGGTCCCCAATGTCTTTGTTTATGAGCTCCATGATGATCCTCTCCATAGCCTTGCAGACTAAGCTAGTCAGGCTTATGGGGCAATAGTTTCCAGGGTCCGTAGAGGCTCCACCTTTGTGGAGTGGGACCACTGTTGCTGTATGCCATTCTGTGGGCACATATCCTGTAGTGAGGCTGAGATTGTATAGCTGCTTTATTTGAGGGATTAGTTCCTCTTGGAGTTCATGTAGGACGCAACCTGGGACGCCATCTGGTCCCATGGAAGCAGTGTTTTTTACTTTGGAGAGGGCAGCCTTCACCTGAGCATCAGAGATGTTTGGGAGGCAGCCCTCTGCCGGGATAGATACTTGCTCTTTTGGGGGGGGGGGGGGGAGAAGTTAGCACTGAACCTGTCTGCCAGGATATTTGCGATGTCTGTGGGTTCAGTGTATTTTTTGTCATTTAGAATCAACTCAGAACAAGTCTGGGAGTTGCATCCCAGGTTTCTAACATAACTGAAAAAAGCCTTATGATTGTCTTTGGTGTCCTGTGTAATTTTTCTCTTGAAGCTGGCCTTGGAGGATTTTATGAGGGATCCTAATTTTTTGCTAGTACCGATCAGAGATGCCTTACCTATTAGGGATTTTGCTCTATCATGTAGTAGCTTCCTCCTTCTGTTGTACAGGTCCCTTTTCTGTGCCCTGCCCCGGACCATCTTCCCGTCTATTAAAAATAAATAAATAACAGTTGCTACAGTTTATATCCTGTCTGTCTGGAGTGCTACAATGCTTAGATTTTAGTTATTATTATTTTTTTAAATTTTTAACTGTACAAACTGTTTGCTACAATGTAGCAAGCAATTGCTACAATTTAAACCACACACAGAATGCTACAGTTCTCAGGGTTGACTTCAAATGCAATACCAGCTTGTAAAAGACAGTATTGCATTCAATATTAGGATTGACAGACTGCACCCCCCAACACTATACACCCTGGGCAGTTGCCCCTCTTGCCCCACCCTAGCTATGCTGCTGTATATACAGTGTTCTTTTTTCACTCAGCTCCTTTCACTTGCTGAGCTTTTGCAGAGCACTTAAACACTGTGTTGTTATCATAATGGCTCCGCATCTAGTTCTCTGTGTTTGCTTTGGCTACATTTTCTAATAGCAGTTAGTATCTTGGCATTCTTCTGTCATGTAAATGGCCTTTGATTTGCGTTACCAAAAAAGCTTCTGACCTTGAATGCCCTTTTCTCATTATCTTCCTGCTAATCTCTAATGCAAGGAGTGCAGTAATACAGAATGCATTCTATCCACTCACTAGTTTCAGCAGTTGTATGACTAAGACATTGATGCTTCTCCCACCCTTAACCTGATGTTACTTGTGCACTTCTATTACAATAATAATACATGCATTCTTAGTAGTGTACACTACTCTGGGGTGTACGTGTTTGCCAGCTGCATGCTTCCGTTTCTTGTAGCAGACTAAAGAAGTCTAGAAATGTGCACTGTCCTTATTATGATAGGGAAGTTCCTGAACTATACACAGTAATGGCAGCATTTTTAAAAGCTGTTTACATACTGAAAGACAACACAAAAGTAATTTGACTTCCATCTGTTTTAGCTTACATTGCTAAAAGGGTGTCCTATCTTAATGGAACTGTAATACTGTATCTGAAGTGTGCTTTTAGTGTACTTAAGTAATAACAGAAATAACTTTTTACTTAAGGAGCCAGAGACAAAACACACTGTAGACTGGAGTATTATGTCTGGCTATGTTGTAAAACAAATTAGAAACCAAATTGTTTATATCTATGTGATGACATTTGTCAGGTATCAGTTAGACACAAACAATTGATGACATTCTTCAGTATCATGAGATGACATATTATGCCCGTGGCTATTTATGAGGTAACATGTTGTGTCAGGGATTATGGCATTTGTTATGTCTTTTACACGGCATTTCCTACTACCATAACTGAAGGTGCTAACAATGTACCACTCAATTTGTTTGGTAGGTGGCAGGCTGGCCCCAGGTTAGGGAATGGTGTGCTTTACTTTGGGTATAAGAAAGAGGACACAGAATATCTGAGTAACTGAATGACTCTTGCTTTGTTTAAACATAGATTACAAGGTACTGGTTAAGATTATTGTTCAGAAATGTCAGGCAGTTATAGCATTTATTGGACCCTTGTGCAGGAGGTAGGAGTAGTGAGGCATTTTTTGCCCTTTTAAATCTGTTTTTTTGCATTGTGTGAAAAACACAGTACTAGTGGAATGGTTTTGTTTAACTCATTAACACCTATGTATTGTGGAGGGTCTACTTCTAATAATCGAAAGACCACTTACTTGAAGGCAACTTTACAAAGACAAGAACACTGAACTGTTACTTTAGTAAATGATCGCACTACCAAATTTTTTAACAGGGTAAGTATACACTTGGCCAACATGGGGAAATTTGCCCTTTTCCTCTCTGTAGTAAGATTCCAGAGTTGTCATATTTAGTTTGGGGTGGGGTGTGGTGGGTGTTGTCCCCCACCTGGGTAGGTTTCACATACTGTGGTGTGTTTCTTTGTTCAATGTTGACCAAGTGCATACCTACCCTATTAAAAAATTCTGTATTGTGATCATTTGATAAAGTAACAGTTTGGTGTTGTCTCGCTAAAGTTGCCTTCGGGTAAGTGGCCTTTTGATTATTAGAAGTAGACCCATTGTGGAATATTATACCTCTAGGAGCCTACATACAACTTTGCATGCTAGATCATTTTCTGAAAAATCAATATAAAAAGCATAAAATAAACAAATTGAAATATTTTGTGAACAATAAAAGCTATTAAAACAGTACAAGTAGCAATATTATCATTAAGAATTGTTCTTTACAGTTATAACAGTCAGTGTATTTATAGTCTTTTTCCATAAATGCTGTATGATATTATAATGCAAAAAAAAAAGTCTTTCGGCTTTTCCCGGTTAGGGGTCGCCACAGAGGACGTCCGGTCCGCTCATGACTGGCAGTGGATTTTTACGGTGCCGAGTTGCCAGCCTGACACCCAACCTTCAAAGAAGGCATGCCCATTCACGCTTGCATCTACCTGCATGTCTTTAGCGTCACTCGACCGTGGGGAGGACATGCAGACTTCACACAGAAGGTGCTCCAGCCGAGAATCGAACGGGAGAACCTCTTGCTGTGAGGCGACAATGCTAACCGCTGCACCACCGTGGCCTTCAAAATATAATTCAAACAAACCTTAAATTCTATTTTATAAACTTTCACAAACAAATTTACATATTTTGAAAACTGTGCAACCTAGACATATATCATTAGAACATTTTTGTTAACCAGGCATAAGCTTTCACATGGCAACAAGAAATTCCTCTATAAGTGCATGTTTATTCAGATATTTACAGAAAAACAAAAACATATGTTTAATTGTATAATTATCAGTACAAATAATACTGGTTATCTCTCAAGATGTGCAACTTACAGTGCACAATTTGACATAAATTTTCTTTAGTATCATCTAAGGTTTCACCCAATGTCATGCAACAGCTTGTAAGTAACCCTCCATGCATCCAGACTGTTTGAGATGACTAAAAATCCAAGTTTGGGCATCAAGTCATTTATAGCTTTCATGGCACTGAAGAGTGTTCTTTTTGTAGGCTCTTGAGTATCACCGATTGGCTAATGATTTCCATTGCTGGGCATATAAGTTCTCTTCAGGGGAGGAACGACTTTTGGCAGAAACTGAACTTTTTCTTTGACAATACTAATTTTAAGCTAGGAAAAGGTGATTTTTATTCACTGTTGCATGATTTATAGTAGCTTTTAAACAGGGGCATTACTTTTTCTTTTTGTGGAAAAAAGTATTTTAAACTACTTTAAAAATACCTTTTCACTGGTAAAAATTGAGATAGTTTACTTTTTTGGGTTGGAGTAAGTATTAAAAGTACTTTTTACTGTATTTTTTTGGTTGAAAAGGTTATGTTTTTACTACTTACCTGTTTTACAGACTATTACCAGACTACCATGGGCAACAGGCATCTTTTTCATCTTTAACCCCATTAAACAACCTACAGGTTCCTTGGTTCTTCCTTCTTCAAGCAACAAAAAGAAGACCATTCCTAACTAGTCTTTCCAATGCAGCAGGTTGCTAAAGTGCCTCATCAGCAGATGGGGACCCTGCTGTGGTCATTTCTGGCTCCTCAGACCATTCATGTTTTTTCTAGGCTCCCTCAGGTGTAATTCCCACAACCACCATGGACTGAGGGTCACAGACTGTGGCTGTTGGAGCGCTCTTGATGGGCAAGGGAGCGCTACTCTTATTGGTCCTCTGAGAAGAGTCAGGGAATACCCGTCTGCTTAGCCAGTATGCTATGCCTATACCTCTGGCAAAAGTGGGTCTGTTTCTGCAGAAATTCCTGTCAAAAAGAAGCAAAAACACAGTTATATTTTCTCTTCTGTCTCAGTCACTTTGGACAGAAATGCTTTATTGGGCTTAGCTCAGGGTTTAGTTTAGGCTGATGACCCTTCTAGTTTAGCTATTTGTGGTAAAAGAAAAACAGATTCTTCATTTTCTGAAGAGGTTCAAGTTTTTGAACTACAAAATTATTTTGAAGGGAAAGATTCTCATTTGTCTCCTCAGGTTTCTGATCCAACATTCTCTGACATTCTGGATTCCAGTTTTTGGGGTTTGTGAAAAGGGAGATATTTTGGAGGAGAGGCCAAATTCATTACAACCCAGGTCTCCCAGTGCCCTGTGTATCAAAGCATAGGCTGAACAGGTAACTGTGACAAAAATACAAATGGGTGAAGCACTTTACCAGTATGTAAACAAAACTGAGGTTGGCAGTGACATACCTAGTCCACAGAATATGACAAAATAGAGGATGCACCAGGAAATGTTGTATCAAAGAAAAATGCCACAACACCTCTTAATGGTTCCCACTACAGATTTCTCAAAACAAGCAGATGAGTCCATCAATATTTTTATCTTGCAATGCTTCTGCTGCTGACATCACTGCCATCTTCCAATCTCCAAATTCTCCTCTGTTGTTCTCACACTCATTACAGTGACATTGATGTAACCTACCATCAAGTGGGTCCTTCTACTTTATGGGAGAGTGATTGTGGCAGTGTGGGCTTGCAGTCCACTTCTATGCTAGAAGATGGAGTTAAACTTTCCTGTCATATTGATGCTTCTGGTGGCAGTTTCTGTTCTGGCCCTATCTTACCCTATGACGGCAGCATGCAGTAATGCAATCACAGGTGCATGCACACATCACTGAAAGCAGCACAACGTGTTGCTCATTCCCACTTCTGCTTTTAACCTTTGATCCCAGCAGAAGATTTGTCTGTGGATATACATGCCCTGCTCTTCTTATTTTTAGATTTTTGTAATGTCCTTAACCTTGGCACGGATATTGAAGACACAAGCCATTTGTAACTGGTGACGATGTGCAGCACACATATTTTAACAGAAACCAATCACTACTATCGTGTGACACCTTTGCTGCACACCTTGCACTGGCTACTGGTATTACATTTGTAGGCTAGACTATCTTGCTCTACACAACTTAGATTCCTCCTACATTCAGAAACTGTTACACAGATCACTCTATTTAGTTCTGAGGTTTTCCGGAACAAAAATGAAAGCAACTGAGAAGATAATGGCATCTTCAGGTGCGGAACACTGAACCGCAAATTCTATAACCTTATAAGTGGAAAGAACAAGCTTTCCTGCCCCAGCACAAAAATGACTTACTTAAGCACATGAAAGAGTGACTGATGTAGTGAACTTGTTGTGTACAGGGCCCACTGCATGAAATGTGAGGCATTTTACAAAGGAAAAACAGTGAACAAGCAAAAACAAGAGGCTCATGCAAAACATATCAATCATTAAACTCTTTGAAATAAGAAATCTGCTTGCAAAACCCTCCACAGAGAAGACTAGACACTAATTTCTCCTTTCATGTAGTCGGCGCAGTTGAAGCAGCACCTCTGGGATACACAAGGGCACTACTGGAGAAAACGAGAGCTCAAATGGTGGGTCCATCTCAGTGCTGACGCTGACCCAGGGTCTTGTCTCTTGTTCCATTACTATTGTACTTCAGCTAGGAAAACTAAACCACCACATTTTTACTGAATACATACATGGGTCTAAACACTACCACAGCAACTCCATTATACCCTCAAATGGACCTATATCCAGGGCAGAGTGAATTATATATGGTAACAATTATTTTATTTTATTCTGTGTACAGTTAATCTTTTATATTTTTGTTTGTTTTTTAACTACTACTACTAGAGTAGATTATAATTGCCAAATTTTATGTAAGGGTTAACATTACTATCATTTATTTTCTTACATCCAGAAGGAATCCTTTTCAGAGTTAGCTTTTTTCTTTTTCTAAGTACATTTTTCCCTACTTCATTCCTGCTCTAGGCCAGGCAACCTTTCATGTTTTAGCTCTATCCCCCACAAGAGGTAACAATATACTGGTCCTGGTCATCACCAACATGGGGGACAAATGTTCCACACCTGTTGTAGATTCCTCATTGGTCAGATCAGACCATAAACTCATCACCTTAGATATCCACACACCACCCTCACCCCCCCAAGAAAACCATGGTGAAAAACTTCTCCAAAGTGAACTTTATACTACTCAGGACAGAGGTGGCAAACTTTGTTACTCCCACGCAGAATGTCAGTATGATTGTATCTGCTATATCCTACACAAAAGCACTCTACAAGCACCTACATGAGTGCATGGACCATGCTATCCCAATCAAGACCAAGACTTACTCCTCCAAAAAGAGGAAACCAGTCTGGTGTACCCCAGCCATAAATAAGCTCTATAATAGAAGGAAGAAATTATTACAAAAATGAGTAAAAACCCAGGAATGGAGGGGCTCCCTGACCAACCTTAGCAAAAAGATAAGAACCCTCATAAAAACCTCTAAGGCGAGCTTAGAAAGAAAAATCACAACAGACACCAAAGACAACCACAAAGCATTTTTAGCTATGTCAAAAACCTAAATAGCAACTCTCAGATCTGCTCTGAGCTACAGCATAATAGTTCAAAATTCACTGAACCAACTGATATCGCCAATATATTGGCAGATAGGTTCAGTGCAAACTTCACTGCTAAAGGGCCCATATCCATACCAGAAGATTGTGCTGCCCCTAAAATCACAGACACCCAGGTGAAAACAGCACTCTCCAAAGCAAAAATACATAGCATCCATGGGACCAGACAGCATCCCAGGCTGCATGTTACATGAACTCCA
The DNA here is from genome assembly GCF_019279795.1 of Protopterus annectens. Classification (NCBI taxonomy): domain Eukaryota; kingdom Metazoa; phylum Chordata; order Ceratodontiformes; family Protopteridae; genus Protopterus; species Protopterus annectens. The sequence continues at coordinate 67,684,840 of NC_056729.1, read as the reverse complement.
AAACAAATGAATCCCTGACCTTAATACTATGTTCAACCACAGTCTCACCTCAGGCTATGTGCCCACAGAGTGGCGCACAGCAACAGTTATCCCACTCCACAAAGGAGATGCCACCACTGACCCCGGCAATTACCGCCCCATCAGCCTGAAGAGCCTCGTCTGCAAGGCCATGGAGCGCTTCATAATGGAACCCATAAACAATGACATTGGGAACCTACAAACCCTAGACCCCACTAAAGGGAAGGTCATGTCTCCTAAATCTGGTTGACTTTTTTGAAATGGTCACTAAAGCAATAGATGAGGAAATTGTGGTTCACACAGCATACCTTGATCTTGCAAAGGCCTTCGATACCATTCCCCACTCGGGAATTATAGACAAACTCACCAACCTAAATATAAACCCCTATGTTACAAGATGGGTTGCTAACTGGCTCATGGATAGAACCCATTCAGTGAGAATAGGAAACACTAGATCTGACTCCAAACCTGTGACTAGTGGAGTACCACAGGGCTCAGTCTTGGGACCCCTCCTGTTCGGTATCTAATTCTCTGAGGTACAAGCAAACATGGAGGGACTATGGCTAACAAAGTTCGCAGACGACTGCAAACTGGGTGCCATAACTGATACTCCTACTGATGTAGACATCCTTCAAAAGGGTCTCACGGATACAGATACATGGTGCCAAAATCATGGCCTCAAGCTAAATGCCAAAAAGTGTATTGTCATCCCTTTTGGGAAAAACCAAGTACCTATGAATTATAACATAAGTGGCAGCCCAGTTAACACAGAGAATGTGATAAGAGACCTAGGGACTCAGGTGGATAGTAACCTCTCCTTCGACAACCATATTGCTAAAGTGGTTAGAAAATCCTTCTACATGGCCCACCTTATCACAAAGGGGATAGCATCTAGGAATAAGGAAGTTATTGTCTCCCTCTACTCATCACTCATTAGACCCATTATTAAATATAATGCCCCGTTCAGGATGTACCTTACAAGACATTTGCAACAACTGGAGAGGCCTCAAAAGTACCTTGCAAAGCAGATAACGTGCCTTAAACAAATACCCTATGCCATGAGACTAAAAAAACTCAAACTGTACTCTCACTACTGGCTACTCAGAGGTGATCTCTGCCTGACATACAAGGCTATGTCAAACCCTGAATTGCTAGAAATGCTCCACCTAAGGAAAACCCAATCCACCAGAGCTACATGCTCATGGGACATAAACCTGACATCAACAATAAACAGGACTTGTTGGAGGGACAGATTCATGTCCCAGAGACTCCCCTTGCTCTGGAATAAGGTCCCCATATATGTGAGGCAGAGCTCCTCATTAGCACTCTTCAAGAGGAATCTTGATGAGTAGATGGGAAACAGGAAATTCACCCTGGGAATCACTTCTGTGTCCCTGCTCGGCAGAGGAGCAGGTAACTAAACCACGTGAGAGGGAGGCGAAAGCAGAAACATTTTGGCTAGGCTTAATTATGCCCTAGGGCCAATAGCCTAGTACCTACCTATGAACCTATGAACCTATCTATCCAGCAACATTCATAGCAGACTCTATGTCCCCCCCAGCAGACTATACAATTCTTCTCTTAATTTAACAGACTTCCAATCCACAGCTCTATATGGTCTGGACCATTAAGCTCCTCCTCAGTAACAAATTAATTGTTTATCAGGCCAGAACATAGAACAAGTATGACTTGCTGATCCTATGTGTTTCTTTAGTTAGATCCAGGGCAAAGAGCTTGATCTTTTGAAGCTCTAACTGAGCAAAGCGCAGGTAGAGATTTTTCCCTATATTCCCCTATCGCACCCCTGCTACTCCATCCTTTAAAATAAAAAAGTAATAATTTTTAATGGGTCCTTTCTGCAGATATGGTAATAAAGCTTCCAACAACTGGAAAAAGGAAAACATAGATGCTTTCCCAAATGTATTCCCTGTACACCAACTTGAATGAAAAAGATTGGTGGTTTTATGTTTAGCTCTGGGGCCTGTTACATGGATTGGGACATATAGAATGTCAATATTCCATCACTGCTGTCATTACTTGAGGCCATCCCTCTTTTTTTATGGTGAAATATCTCAATCAGGGACCATCTCAATGAAAAACAGGGGAATTTCACCTCCATGTATAGATTTTTACATAGCACAACTTGAAAGGGCACTGGTATGTCATACCTACTCCTAGCTATAGCCAGATCCACTATCCTAAAAAGAATAAGAAAGCTGTTGGTGCACACACTTTATTGGCCTCCTCTCCCACCATTTTCCAACCACATGCGTTTAACTCATTACACCCGAGTGATGCCTCCAGGTGCATCAAATATTGCTTATTCATATTTGCATCAATAATTCCAAAACCATGCAATGGATCGAAGACTGCTGGAATGGGGCTCTGGTTTTAGCTTTTTATTGGTTAATTGATTAATTTGTTTAAATCAGTTTGCTCATTTGCTACTGCTATATTAGAAAAAAAAACACTTTATGCATTGCAGTAGCTAGGGTTAAACTATTCCCGGTGCCATAAAGTCTGCTCTTCCAATTTTCCCTTAGAACTAGTCAGTTTTTTTAGTTTTAGCATTCAGATCTGTTTCTTTGAGCTCAGCACTTGTTCAGAACTCGTTGTAAGCACTAAATAAGCTACAAATTACTACAGCACTCAACTTTCCTCACTTGTCTTGAGGAAAAGAGTTTTTAGTACTTAATAAATAAGCACGTATTCAGGCATGTCTATGGGTCAGCTCCCGGTGTTTTCTCCTATCTACCTGATGAATCTAGGCATCTTGGGGCAATGCAGCAATTGCCTCATGTACACAGACAACCCAATCCTCCTACCACCCAACATAACAACCTGTGAGAGATGCACTTATATAGCCAAACTGGAAGCAAATCTCTCTTCACCCAAGACTGGACTAGACAAGAGGAGAGGGTAAACACTTGCACCACACCGCACTCACCACATAGTCCCTCAAAACCTACACCACCAAAAAACACACATAGAAACACAAAACACACACCTACATTCATGGAGGCTCCCAATAAAAATCTGCCCAAGCAACAGACACCTCCAAAGCAGTAACGCAAGCAATCTCCACCCCTCAACACAAACCAAATGACACATACCCACAAACTCAGTGTGCCACTCAACCACAGCCCATAAGGAATATCAACATACACAACACTCTAGTCATAGGTGACTCTATAGTCAGGTGCACTGATGTTCCACTCACCAGGCTAAACAAGGAGAAAACTGCTGTCAGCTGCCTGTCGGTGCCAGGATCCACCACATAATGCATGCACTCAGGTCACTCCACAACAAGTACAAATATGACTCTGTCATTGTCCATGTTGGTGTGAATGACCTGAGATGTACCTCCCTGGACTACATGAAAAGAGAAATGGAAGAGCTTTCTGATCGTGTAGCCCAGGCAGGTATGACCCTGACCCTGAGTAGCATCCTGCCATCACCCAGAATGATACCACAGTACAAGGACAAAATGATTGACTTCAACAATTGGCTAAGCTTCTGGTGTCATTCTAAGGGGATCCAGTATTTGTCTGCCTGGGATGACATGACTGACAGACCACGATGCTTTGCCGGAGATGGCCTGCACCTGTCGTCCTTGGGATTATGGATACTGGCTAAGGCTCTTGCCACCCCTATAGTGCCTTTCTTAGGCAAGGCTCAAATGACAAATTCTCCACCATAACAGGTACAAGCAAGCAAAATATGCAGGTAATGCTACTCAATGCTAAAAGTCTAAACCTCAAAATGCACTCACTCAAGGCACTCCTTAAATTGGAGAACATCGACACCTGTGCAGTGACAGAGACCTGGTTCAAGGCTCCAGAGAGCAACCCTGCATTACCAGGCTATAATTCATACCACACCTTTCGGCCACCTAACCTGGATGAAACACTAAAGGTGAAGGCATGTCCATATTCATTAAGGATATCCACACCTCCAAGCTAGTTGCTCAGCATAATGCATCCACAATTATCCAAGTGCAACTCACTCTGGGCAAGACCACAATCCAAATTGTAGCTTGCTACATATCCCCTGTCATGCCCCAGGATTCCCACTCCTCATTTCTTGATACACTGGAAAATATTAGGATACAGCCTAACACCCTAATAATGGGCAATTTCAACTACCCTACCATTAACTGGAAAAACTACTCATGTACCAACTCTTTTGCTCAATGTTTTCTGGAATTCATAAATTCCAATGCCTTGGATCAACTTATCCACACCCCCACATGGGGCAGCAGTATTCTAGACCTGGTCATTACCAACATGGGTGACCGGTATTCCACACTAGAGGTCAATTTCTCATTGGTCAGATCTGACCACAAGCTAATAACCCTAAACATCCACATCCAACCCCCACCCACCAACAGGGAAACCACTGTAAAAAATTTCTCCAAAGCCAACTTCACACTTCTTAAGGCAGAAGTGGCAAACTTCACAGCACCCATGCAGATGGACAATAGAGGTACGAAAGCTGATTCCTACACAAATGCACTTTATAGGCACTTACACAAGTGCATGGATTGTGCTATCCCTAACAGAACCAAGATGCTATCCTCCAAAAAAAGGAAGCCAATCTGGTGGTCCCCTGCCATAAACAAACTCTACAACAGAAGAAAGAAACTGTTGCAAAAAAGAGTAAAATCCCACGATTGGAGGAATTCCCTGGTCAGCCTCAGTAAGAAGCGGAGATCCCTCATAAAATCCTCCAAAGCTAGTTATGAAAACAAAATTGCCACTGTTTCTAAAGACAACCACAAAGCATTCTATAGCTATGTCAGGAATCTCAATGGCAACACTCAGATCTTCTCTGAGTTACAGCACAATGGCACTAAATATACAGAACCAACTGATATTGCCAACATCCTGGCAGATAGGTTCAGTGCTAACTTTACCCCCCTCTCACCCCCTAAAGGGCCCCTCTCTATACCAGAAGAATGCAAAGTTCCTGTAATCGTGGATGCACAGGTAAAACCCACACTCTCCAAAGCCAAGAACACAGCATCCATGGGACCTGACAATATCCCAGGCTGCATTCTACACAAACTACAGAATGAACTGGCACCCCACCTAAGTACCATGTTCAATCATAGCCTCACCTCAGGCTTTGTGCCCACTGAATGGTGCACAGAGACAGTTATTCCTCTCCACAAAGGGGGATCCACTACGGACCCTGGGAACTACTGCCACATTAGCTTAATGAGCCTGGTCTGCAAGGCCATGGAATGTATCATCATGGAACTTATAAACAAAGACATTGGTAATTTCCAAACTCGGGACCCCACCCAGTTCGGGTTTGTAAAAGGCAGATCATGTCTCCTAAACTTGATAGACTTCTTTGAAGCAGTCACCAAAGCTGTAGATGAGGATAAGGTGGTTCACACAGCCTATCTAGATCTCGCCAAGGCTTTTGACACCATACCCCACTCTGGAATTATAAATAAACTCACTAAACTAGGCATAAATCCCTATGTCACAAGATGGGTTGCCAACTGGCTCACTGACAGAACCCACACTGTAAAAGTAGCAGACTCCAAATCCAACTTCAGACCAGTGACAAGTGGAGTACCACAGGGTTCAGTTCTGGGTCCACTCCTGTTTGGTATCTACTTCTTGAAGTTCTCAGATGACTGCAAACTAAGAGCCATAATCAAAACTCCTAACAATGTAGACAGACTACAAAAGGGCCTCACTGAGATAGATGCCTGGTGTCAAAGCCATGACCTCAAGCTCAATGCCAAAAAGTGTGTTGTCATCCCTTTTGGTAAAAACTCTGTACCTATGAACTGCCACATAGGCAGTAGTCTACTTAACAGCGAAAGTGTGATAAGAGACCTTGGGACACAGGTGGACAGTAGTCTCTCCTTTGATAATCACATCTCACCGTAGTCAGGAAATCCTTCTACATGGCACAACTCATCACAAGAGGTTTCTCATCCAGGAAAAAAAGATGTCATTGTTCCTCTCTACTCATCACTCATTAGACCCGTTATAGAGTACAACTCCCCTTTTGGTATGTACTTCACAAGACATCTACAACAACTGGAAAGGCTGCAGAAATAACTCACAAAGAGAATAATCGGCCTCAAACAGATGCCCTACGCAGACCGTCTCAAAAAAATCCAGCTTTACTCCATTGCATATCACCTACTCAGAGGCAATCTCTGCCTAACATACAAAGGTATGTCAAACCCAGAGCTGTTGGACATGCTCCACTTAAAGAAATCCCAATCCCTCCGAGCTACACGCTCTAGGGACCTAAACCTTGTCACCACAATAAACAGAACATGCTGGAGGGATAGATTCCTGTCCCATACTCTGGAACAAGCTACCTATCCATATCAAACAAAGCTCCTCATTAGCACTCTTCAAGAAAAATCTTGATGATTGGATGGGAAATAGGAAACTCACCCCGGTGATCACTTCTGTGGCTCTGCTTGACAGGGGCACAGGTAAATCATTTTCTTGGGTGGCGAAAGCCAGGGTACCTTTTTGGCTAGGCTTATATAGGCCCTATGGCCAATAGCCTAGTACCTACCTATGAACCTATGAAAAGATTTCATGTAAAGCTTACAGAGTGCCAAACTCAATTGCATTAATATGTGACCTCTCTTTAGTGCAGGTAAATAGATATTAAATGTTTTTTATGATATTAATCAATATAGATATAATTTCCATGTATGCCTTTTGGCTTATCCCGGTTAGGGGTCGCCACAGCAGAACTCTGGTCTGCTAATGATTGGCAGTTGATTTTTTTTTTTTTACAGTGCCGAGTTGCCAGCCCGCCATCCAACCTTCAAAGAAGGCACACCCATTCATTCATGCACCTACCTGCATGTCTTTAGACATCATTTGACTTTGGAGAAGACATGCAGACTCCACACAGAAGGTGCCCCAGCTGAGAATCGAACAGGAGCACCACTTGTTGTGAGCTGATAACGCTAACCGCTGCACCACACTACATAGATAGATATTTTTCTAAGTATTAAAACAACTAAGTAACACAGACAGAACTCCTTAGCCTTATATGAAAGCTCTCAGCCAGATGAATAAAATGCTGCTAACAGTGCTTATGTAACTTGAGTGGTTACTGAGGTATTGTAAGTTGTTTACAAAATATTACAAATGTAATAGTTACTACTATGACTTATAGAATTCGGTTTAAGACCTAGAACCTAAAGAATACTACCACTATAAAAATAGTTTGTGCTGAAGGGTTTGCCATTTATATTTCTTTCATAATCCCATATGATTCCAGCGATACAAACATTTGTTTGAAATGTGAGGAAATAATTTGTTTCTGTCAAAAGGCTTAGGCTCCGCCCATTGGAAGTTACAGTGCAAACTACCTGAGCTCCATTGGAGTGAATGAGTTAATAAAAGCAGGAGGAAGTCCATAGAACAGACCATGATCTCCAATCAGAAAGCTGCCAGAAACAATCACTCCACTCTGTATATAGACCGGTTTCCACATTATTTTAATTGTTTACTGTGCATTTCCTGAACATGGTCTATGTAATAATGACCAGTGCAGCAGAGCAAAGCTACTCAGTGGTCCAGGAACTTTTAACTGCCCGGAGCATGCACTTTTTTTTAGTAAGCATTACTCCAGAACCAGCAATGGGATCAGTTTCTAGGACCTAAATTCTAAAATAATTAGAAACATTTTTAATGATCGACATGCCCTGTTGGAATTAGGGTCTGTTAACTGAATGGTGGTGTGGCAAGTAACATTATAAATAATCATATCTTTCCTGAATTAAATTCTTCAAATAGCACGGCGAAGCAAAGTGGGAATAGTTAAAAAAATAATAAATATACAAATTCCAGTGGCCGTTAACTAACACATTACTTCTAAATAAGGAGCTCCCTTCACAGCACACAGCATTAGCCTAGGAATTTTATTTTTCATTTTAAACAAAGGTTTGTTTTTGATAAAGTGGCTTTGTTATACTGAAAGTTCTGTAAAATGGGCATGAGGATTTTTTCAATTAAGCAGCAATGTTTTTAAAAAATATGGTTATCCTGTTAGATACACTACTGATATGGCAATTTATTATACGGTTTCTAAATATTTGTGATGAGAAAGTTGGTAGTACCAAGCAATGATCTAATTTAAGAAAGAAGTGAATTGGACTTGTGTCTATGCAACATTTGTGTATGTGTGTTTGTATTTGTGTGTATGTATATTCATATGTGTGTGTGTCTTATCTATATATCTCTATATATATCTATATATTTATATATATATATATATATATATATATATATATATATATATATATATATATATATATATATATATATATATATATATATATATGCACGTCTGTGTTTGTGCATGTGAATGCATACACTCAATTTTCCTACTAGTAATGGGAATCCTATTCAGGAGTGGTTGCTTTCTACTTTGTGCTGATTGAGTAATAGGACTAGCTTCAGTCCCCCTTGATTTTGAAATAGATAAAAAGGGGTAATTAGGGTAGGACTGAATGAAAATGTGAGAGTTGTTTTCTACTGCTAGGAGCTATGTCGGAGTGCACATTGAAGCATCTTTGAATATTTTAAGAATACGTCACCTCCCTAGTAGAGCGAGACCACACACGTTTCTAATGGTGGGCAGAAACCCATGGAGCAGAACTGTTTAAGCTGTTTTAGTAATCAAGAATTCTGCCTTGCAGGATGCTGAGAGATAGTTTCCCTTATGTTAGCTTAATTATCTAAAGTAAGATCCACATTCTGCGTATATCTTACTGCTTGTTTTAATGCAAGAAACTATCATATTAGAAACATAATGTGAGTTGCTTTGTAGATAATGTTCAGCTGCAAAAAGCTGCCAGAATGTGTGAGTAGTTTATTACCATGCTTTTCAGAAACAATAAGAGAATGGGTCTTTCTGGGAGAATGGATGGCCAGTGACAATTCTCACCATCAGAGAGTGATGACACTTCCACTCTTCTGTCCTGCCATGTCATATAACAACAGAGTAGGTGATTTCTACAGGTTATTGCTGGTATACTGACAACTGCTAATAAATCATGGTATCAATGACACAATTAAGGATTATTAAGATGAGACAGATGAGGGAAAGAAGCAATCCAGCTAAAAACAACAGCCATATCATTTTTTGTCTTTTGAATAATTCATATGCAGGCAGTGATTTTATGATTTTTATTTTGTTCTCAGTTAAGAGTTGAAAGGATCAGACAGTCAGTGTTTGAGATCTGTGCAGTGGTCTTAATTAGGTGTTTTGCCATAGGCTTTTTCTTTTTGTTGCTATAATTTTTACCCATTCAAAGCAGTATTTCATGCAGGTTTGATGAAAATTCTGTTAGGAGAAGTATCTGTCAGACTTTTGATTTATTAGTGTCATAAGAAAGATGTCAGTACAGATCTACAGGATGTAAAATTTACTGGATTGCTCTGGGACTGGGGGCATAATGCAGTTCTGTGGGTAAAACCAGATGGAAATGAACAGATTATTTTTATTCACTAAAGAGGAACGCACTTTTATCAGCAAATCCATCGCTTCCATCATGATGTCCCTTTATCAACAGGTGAACCTTGGCTCTGTCATTTGCATAACATATAGTGGGAGCATAAGTGGTATTTGTGTGTATGTTGGGGGGTTCTGTGGAACCCTTTTGCCTAGAGCATCAGTTGACCAAAGGCTCTGTTTGTGGGGGGGTGATGCTGTGGAACCCTTTTGCCCAGAGCATCAGTTGACCAAAGGCTGGCCCTGGATATAAAATCTTTCCAGATTCTTACTTCACTGGTGTTTGCAAGACAGAAAAATATGGAACATAATGTGTCTCTTCATGGTGAAAGTTCCTACTCTACTTCCCTTCTTTATAATTAGTTCAGTTTTACATGTCTTACAGTCAGTCCAGCTGCTTTTTATTTGTTTTGCATAACAAACCTCCAAAAGCTGCATTTCACTTGTCCCTTCGTGCTGTTTTTTTAAGGAGGTTGGATATGTTGTTCCTGGCTTCACAATATCTACAGATTTCATGGAATATATTATTGTCTGTGTAGTAAATTGACTTATTGTATTAAGAAGGATTGTGAACTGGATCCAGCTGGCATGTTTACAGCAAACCAAACACTAACACTTCAAACTTTCCTCTAAACTCCTTCCAACCATACTACTCACCCTGGCTAAAATGATTTAAACCATGCAAAAACATCACCAGCATTTATTGCCGTGTTCATTCATTTTCTAATACTTGCTTTATATTATTGAAGATTGCAGAACAACTGGAGTCAATAACTACAAGCACTATAAATATATATAAATACAAATCTATAAATCTGTATATATTATTTAAGTAGTATATGATATGAATGTAGTTCATCATAGGGTGCACAGATACAAACGGTTACACATGTGCATGCACACACACTGATGCACATGCTGGCACATGCTCGTGTGTGTGTGTGTGTGTGTGTGTGTGTGTGTGTGTGTATATATATATATATATATATATATATATATATATATATATATATATATATATATATATATATATATATATATATATATATATATATATATATATATACACACACACACACACACACACACACACACACACACACACACACACACACAAAATGCATACACTCGTACAGGCAGTTAAATGTCACATTTCAGCCTATCAACATAGCTTTGTGATATGGGAGGAGACCATCACCTCTAGAGGAAACCCACTTTAACATTGGGAAGGTGTACAGCTTTGCACAGATGGTACCTCAGCTATGATCTGAACTAGAGAACAAAGGTCTGCAGGACAGCATCTAATTATTATTTAGAACAAATGGCAAGCTCTTCAGCTTTTATACTACATTCCCAAAACACACACATTTCACCAGATTGACTAACTGTTGATTGTTAGCAAATTTTTAGCAAGTGAAGGTAAGTTTAGATGCTTCACCATAATGAATGCTGTAGAATGGTAAGGGGTAATAATGCTGTTTCTAAAGACGCAAGTGTGATTGGGATTGCTCTGAAAGATAGGATACAGGCAAATGGAGGCAATGACCAAGGCATAGGAGTTGAATTTTACAGAAAAAGGAATTCTGCTTGTTGGATTGACAGCCTTCTAGCAGGTTTAACAGTGGTGCAATAGTTTTCCATTCTAGGAGTCTGTTGAATAAGTCTGGCAAAGTATTTGATGTCAGCTTTAAGATACTGATGTACAGTGCAAATTCTAAAGCTGAAAGGACTACATCCTTGTCCAGAGTTACCCTTGTTTCCTTTGTTATGGCCGTAACATATGCAATAACTTTATCAACGTGCATGTCAAAACTCAATGTAGGGTTAAGCCATAGGTTAAGATATTTTAAATGGTCTACCAACTCAATAGTGGGAGTAGCTAAAGGTCCAGTGATGGCCCACCCCTGTTTATGGAGTTGTATCTGCTGAGAAGTGGAAAATAGCATAGATTTAATTTTTATTAAAAGCAACTGCCAATCCTCTTTGTCCAAAACTACTGTGAACTGTGGAAGTGATTGTCCATAGTGCACTTCTGATAATGTCTGCAGAGTGGTCACAGTTCAGCAGATCAATTACATGTATAATTGATTTGATATTTGCAGTGTGCATGGTCAGAGGTGCCAGAAGCTGTTAAAGATGGGGGGGGGGGGGTGAGAGGGGCCCTTAGTGATCTAAAAAGGGGAATTTTTTAAAACTATTTACTACCACAACATAGGTTCACTTGGAGGACATTTTAAACTTGGCCATTTCCCTTTTGGTGCTTGAATTAACATGTCCTGATTGGTCTTACCTATCCCATGGCTGATAATTGTATATTAGCCCTAGTGAGTATAAATGTGATCATACTATAGATAATTTGAGGATACCCATGTAAGGGATGCAGCATTTATGAACTGCCTCTATCCATTAGTAGCATGAGGGGCAATCCTGGAGTACATTTACTATTACCCATCCTTAGATCCAAGTTGCACTTGAATATGGACAAGGATGAGCTTTGCTTTACTTGAATGGATAGTCTGTTCAGGAAGAGTGACAGCCTCTGTGATATATATCCATATCTCCACAACATTCAGTTTATATACCTGGACTGAGTATTTTTGATGCCATTTAACTTGCTGATGTTCAGTAGGTCCATCTGTATTAGGTCAGAGGATGCCTTGTGTGCCAAACACGTCACCTCTAAGCACTCTGTAGGATTCTGAGTATAATGATAAATCTTTAAGGTGGTCCACACAAGACCAATTGCATAGGACTTGTATCATTTTAGTCTGGTATCTCTGTGGGTATCCCAGTTGCTGCATGGGTCTGGACAGATACATGCCAAAGTGGGCATTATACAAGATGACAGACCTAATGAGGGCTTTGTAAAGGGGGACAATAACACCTCTAGATTTAGTCACAATCAATTTGTTTATACGCTGTGGAATATAGAAAGACTTTCTTATGACTCTGGGCACATGTTGGTCAAAAGTTAGGTCACTGTACACGCAAGTTCCCAAATGCCAAACAACTGGGTAATTTATCAGGGGGCATTGTCAGTTTGGCAGTTCCCTGGAGTAGATGACTTCCCAAAGGATACAATAATGTATTTCTTGGAGTTTAGTTTCATTTCATGATTCTGGCACCAGTTATTGTTTGGGACAAACCTTCCTGCATGATGGTTAAGTCATTTGGGGATTCAATAACTGCTCCTAGCTTGCAGTCATCTCAAACTTAGTCGGCCAAAGCCCTTTGGTATTTCCTTTTACTTTTGAGATGTAAATGCCAAATAGAAAAAGTATCAGCACCGAACCCTGGGGGATTCCATTGGCGACAAGTTTCTTCCCCTATTTTGATCTCCTGCATCCTGTGAGCAAGCATACATGTATGCATTCTTTGATTCACCTTCCTGATTGTATTAACCTGATTGTATTAAATTATATTCCTTGTATAATACAGCACCACTTGTTAAAATGTGTTTTAAATTTGTAGTTTGGAACAGTCTTCTAGTAAGCAATGAAACAAAATGTAAGAACCAATAATGACTGAACTACCCATTTCAGAAAATTTCAACCATAAAAGGCCACTTGTACTTCTGTCATTATAATCCACCAATATCAGTAAATATGCAAAATCTCTGCAGAAGTAAGTCATCTAAATAATTCCACATTAAAGGGGTCTGTAACTAATAAAGAGGTTGCTGCTAGCAAGCAACTTTATATTTCATTGTTTCATCTACAAATAAAGTGCCTGTTGCCCTTGAAGAATAAATTACCTATGCTACATTAAAAAAAATGATAAGCTAGTAATATTGCAATAGGGAATGGATGGCAAACTGATAACAGAAACATGGTTACTCGGTAACTCCTCCAAAGAAGGACATTCATAGGACTGCAGCAGCCAAGTCCTTTAAAGTACAACACAGTACAGTATCAGCCATCCATCTGCATACTGTGAGAGTAGAACCCACAGCCTTCTACATCAAAAGCAAATATACTACCTGTTGTGCTACTAACATTGAAAACAGCTTAGCATAAGTACCACTAAACTTCTCTTCCCCTGAAGATCTCTGCTCCTTGTAAAATCCACTTGACACTCAACCAAATCTCTCAGCTTCACAGCACAAGAATTCTAGAAAAAGCCAAAATTTATTTGGGGGGGGGGGCAAAGGCCCAAAACCAGGGACACATTTTAAATATTGCTTGTATAATCTTAGAAAGTTGTTAAAATAAAGTGTTTTGTGTTACCATGTGGTTTCTGAAAGACAGGAAGACTGCAACTTAAAGGGTTATCATTTAGTGAATTCAGTTATCACTTATCATTTATTTGCCAGAAAACCATAAATTTTAAGAGGAACAGACCAAAAGTATGAGCCAAATATTATGTGAAAATCTGGACAGTTGAGAGCTATGGACTCAACTGCCTGAATCACAAGTGGTGGTACAGGTAGAGAATTCAGGCTCTTGTTTGAGCCTGAGTAACACTAACCACCAGGTATACCTAACTGGGGCATCTTACATACACACACATACACACACACACACACACACACACACACACACACACACACACACACACACACACACACACACACACACACACACACACACACACACACACACACACACACACACACACACATGGGAGCAGAATAACTCCTGCAAATAAAAGAACAAAACTCTCCTTACTGCCATAACTCTGGCTCTGGCAGCATAACTCCTGTAACACAGAGCAATAAGAGAACAAGAACAGCTATTTTAGTTAGTTTAACTTTCATGCACAAATCCATGTTAGTGTGAAAACTCCACTTCATTAATTTTTCCCAACAGGCCTTGCAGCTGTAAAAGTGGGGGGGGGGCATTCCCCCTTCCCCTGGCTCTATGGTTCTGGCACCCATGTACATGGTAATACTATTACTCTGTGTTTAGAACACAGTAGGGCTATTGACTGCATTCCTGGGTAACCCTTTTGTAAGAGTTGAGGATAGGGCAGTGCATCTGTCTTTTCAGTAACATCCCAGTTCTGTTAAAAATATATTGAGAGACAGAAAGACAAAAAACTTAATCAAAAGCAAAAGTACCAGTGCTGTCAGAGCCCAAAGAATCTAATGGATAGAGTTGGTAAGGGAGAGCTGAATAGTTGTAGCATGCTTTTCCGAACACCACAATGCTTCTCACAAGAAGATCATAATATTCGATACATTTTTGATCTGGTTTAATGTTTATTCAAATAGTTTACATAGCTTTGGGAGTAAAGAAACTTCTGCATATGAGTTGGAGTAAATGAAGAGCATATCCCCACTAACTATCAACAGGGAGCAGATCCTGGCGGTGCTTGCTAAGGCTAAATATACTGCTTCAGTGGGCCCCAACAGTATCCCTGGCTGCGTCCTAAACAGCCTAGAACATGACCTAGCAGGACCACTTGGGGCACTCTTCAACTACAGCCTCAAAACATGTTAAGTGCCAGGTGAATGGATGGCTGCAATAGTCATCCCTCTTCATAAGGGTAGACACTCAACATACCCATCAGATTGACAGGTCTAATATGCAAAGCCATGGAATGAATTATCATGGAAATGATCAACAAGGACATTGGTAACCTAGAGCCACTGGACGCATCCTAGTTTGACTTTAAGGGAAGGTCTTTTCTACTCAGTCTGGTAGACATTTTCGAGAGGGTCATCAAGGCTATGGGTGAGGGGAAAATGGTGAATACTGCCTACTTTGCCCTGGCAAAGGCATTTGATACAATACCCCACAGAAGTATTGTTGACAGACTCTCAGAACTAGACATAAATCCCATCATAACTCACCGGATTGCTGGTTGTCCCACAAAGAATGCCCAAGAAGTCAGAATAAGTGAGACCACCTCCACTGGGAGACCTGTCACCAGTGGAGTACCCCAGGACTCCATCTTGGGCCTGCTCCTGTTTTGCATCTACTTCTCAGAAGTCAAAGCTAATGTCAAAGGTCAGTGACTGTAAATTGGGAGCTATCATCATTTCTCCATACAACACCAGCATCCTACAAGAGTGTCTAACACAAAGAAATGATTTGTGCCAAAGCCATGGATTTATGCACCTAGGCTAATTACTCCCTCAATAAAACACCCTTAAGAGCTGACAAAGTAGTTAGGGATCTGGGAACATATGTAGGCAGTAATCTGGTCTTTGACTAACATGTAGTAGAATACTAAGAAAATCATTCTGTTGCCCAACTCATAAGTAAGTGTATGGTATCCAGGACCATGGAAGTTATAGTACTGCTCAACTCCACTGTCCCCTTTGGTATGCACCTAACCAGGCACTTGCAAGAGCTAGAATGCCCTCAAAGTTCCTCACCAGGAGAATCCAAAGTATGAATACCCGGTCCTACACAGATCGCCTTAAGGTCCTATCTCTGTACTCCGTCTCCTACAAATTGCTGGAAGGCAGTCTCTGCCTGGTATATAAAACATCCTCAGATCCAACTTTGATGGATCTCTTGCACATCCACAAAACAAATAACACCAGAAACACTAGATCCAAGAACCTGAACTTTGCCTGTGACATAAATAGAACATGTTGGATAGACTATGTGTCTCAAAGGATCCCACAATCTGGAATAAGCTCCCTATCTATGTGAAGTAGAGTTCATCCCTAACCCTATTCAAATGAAAACTTGGTCACTGGGTGGGAAATTGACAATCCAAAAGGCACGTTAACCAGTGGACTAAAGAGGAGCCAGACTCCAAACTTAGCGCTTTCGTCCGCTTTAATAAAATACGAACGTCTTCAGAAAATACTTGCAATACCTCTCCACCACCCATTTATACAATAATCAAACAAACCACATGACCAAAAAAGTCCAATGACATTGCAAAGAAATAAATAAATACACTTACATACATTTTAAATACTTCTTAAAGAAACGTGAATAAACATGTAAACAATATATATACAAGTTGCGATTAATTTATAAAACTCTGAAGACGAATGCCCTCTAAGCCTTTGCTTCTGTAAAAAACACTTAATACTAATGTCTCCTTAAGCCAGGCAAATGATCAGCATTCAAAAACAATCTGCCATTTACTTTCTTTACATTCTAAAACAGTTCTATAATCACCACTGAACTGATCAAGAACCACTGTGTCCACAATGAAAAACGAGAACTTTTTAAAGTTCTCACACATCGCAGCATGTCTGGCTAAAGCATTAGTAAAATCTTTGTTTTTAATGGCAAGAACATGTTCATAAACTCTCCTGCTTAAAGTTTTAATGGTCTTTCCTATGTAAAAACACATACAGGAATTGCAAAGAGCTGCTTACACTACATGGGTTGAATCACAAGTGTAACGTCCCTTAGATCAAATGACTTTATGAAGGTGTTTCAGTTCTATAGAACAAAAATTAACCAAATATCTACACTGTCGACCGTGTCCACAAGCATAAGTGCCAAATGAATGAGAATGTCTTCCAGTATTGTTAAACCTGTCATTTTCTAAAATGGTTTTTAAGCATGTCACTTTTTTATAAGTGAACAGTGGTTTGTCCCCTAAGACCTTGGCTAAGTCAGAGTTGCCCAAAATAACTTTCCAATTCTCAGTCAAGATATGTCTAATAACAACCACGTCATTACTGACAGGAATTGGAAAGGCTAGTCTGTAGTTGTCATATCTGGCTTCAAAAGATGTATTGTATAGTACTGCTCAACTCAGGCCATATCAGGCCCATTATTGAGTACAGTGCCCCTTTGGCATGTATCTAACCAGGCACTTGCAACAGCTACAATGCCCTCAAAGGTTCCTCACCAGGAGAATCCAGGATATGAATACCCGGTCCTACACAGATTGCCTTAAGTTCCTATCTCTGTACTCTGTCTCTTAAAAGTTACAGGAAGGCAGTCTCTGCCTGGTATATAAGGCATCCTCAGATCCAGCTCTGATGGATCTCTTGCACATCCACAAAACAAATAGTACCAGAAACACTAGATCCAAGAACCTGAACTTTGCCTGTGACATAAATAGAATATGTTGGAGAGACTATGTGTCTCAAAGGATCTTGAAATCTGGAATAAGCTCCCTATCTATGTGAAGCAGAGTTCATCCCTAACCCTATTCACTGGATGGGAAATTGCAGATTCACCCCTGGTCTGGCCCCCATGTCTCTAATGGACAGAGGTTGACAGTAAGTAAATTAATCCCCAACCAACATAGCCCCCATAACCCTTAGCTTCCTCCTAAGTAACATACTCCATCATAAGGCATCCAAGGTACTTGGGGACAAAACTGGGTTGGGTTGCATGGCTAGGCTTATAAAAGCCCTGGTGGTTATTAGTCTAGTATAAACCTATGAACCTATGAGAATGTCTTTTTGGAGAAGCAGGACAGCTATTGTTACTGCATGCAGAAAAGTTGTTGAGAATTATAGTGCTCACTAAACACAGAGGATCCATTAAAGGAGTAATAAATCTAATCTATCAGACCTGTTTGTCCACTACCATTCGGTTACTGTGTGGCTTTCTGATATTATTTTAGGCCAAGTTGTAGAGTAAGCAGCCTAAGTTAGTGCGACTGTAGTTCATCTAGGACAGTTTGTGTATTATAAGACCAGTGCACACTAAAGTCCTCAAAAGCAGAGCCTTAATTGTAAATGCAAACCCCAGTGTTCCTAATGAACAACTTGATCTCAGCATGATTTCAAGGAGGAAGTCTGCAAACAGCTGCAGTTCTAATCTGAGATATCCTCCTAGGTGGCATTCACAACCCATCCACTATGGATATTACGCCATTTGATTACATGAAACAGATCTCAATGAATGTGCATTATTTATATTTACTAGTAAAAGGTCTCCACCCTCAAAGTCTGCACCAGTTGTTTGATTCTGTTTGATTCTGGTATGCTTTGTCGAAAAGGCCAAAAGGGGAGTTTATAGAATTAGGATTCATCCATGATTCTGCAGATGCTGTGATGTCTAACTTATATTTTCAGCTCTACAGGTCTGCTAGATTAACTTTGTTCTTAATGTTTCCTGCATTAAAAAAGACAGTTGTTTTGCCATGGTTTCCAGTTAAGAAGCAGCCTGAAGAAATTATTTTATTCTACCTATTTGTTGACCAGATAAGCCCACTGGATAACCTGGCCCATTTTAGCATTGACCTGGGAGTGCTGTCTGCTTAACTGACTTGCTCAAAGTCTCACAGTAGGCCATCGAAGGTGGAGAGAATGCACTCATGTACCTTGGGAAAGGAATCAGGTCATTAACAGTTCAGAGCTTTAGTCCTCAGTGCTAACTGCCAGAAAGACATTCACATATTGACTGACAGGAAAAGTAGGAGCAAAATAATGGTGAGCAGTTTGGGTCTAGGTGTATATAATTCTTCTATTTGCGTGTAATATACCCAATTTCACTTTGAATATGAAAGACAGGTATACTATGGCATCAATGAACTGCATCATTGCTCACTGCAAATATTCATGCGGAGATATATTTTAAATTTCATACTGTTGGTGGAAGTAACTGAAAGTTGCTGAAGCCAGTGACTGCTGTTTTTTTTTCCTTTGGGCTCTGAGTCTGACAGGGGTACAGGTCCACTTGGTGTAACAAGCACAGACAGAATGATGGCCATGTAGTAATCATAAAATGGATGGAGTAGTTATAGGAACTAAGGTCTGGTAGGGGTTAATGTAAAGGTTTGCCTCATGCTAGAATAGATGGATGAGGTATATATGGGTGGACCTTTCAACATCCTTGTTAGTCTGCATCTGAAAATTTTGACAACGTCTGCCAACATATTGGGTCCATAGCTTAAACACTAGTATGTAAACCATAAACAGCACTTTAGAAAAAGGCAATAGCCGACACCTTCTTTAGGGTTCATAGGTAGTTATTAGGCATGCAGTCTTGGAGACCATTAAGGAGGCTAGCTCAAATTCCCAGTTTCCACAAATCGCTGTCTAAGTGAGTTGTTCAAGGTCATACAGCAGGCAAATGAAGGTAGAAAGGTTCAAACCCTGTACTCATGGCACAAGGAGCAGCTCATTAACAAGTTAGAGCTTTTGTCCTTTGCCTCAACTGCCAGGGTCCAGAGACTTGTGCTGATATTAAGGTGAAAAGATAACATGGCATTAATGAATGATGCTACTTATTTCTCTCGGTCCCTAGATACTAATAATTGGATGGGACTACAGCTGTGATACTAATTTCTCTCGATCACTAGTTACTAATAATAACTGGGTGGGGCTACAGCTGTGATACTACTTATTTCTCTCAGTCACTAGTTACTAATAATAACTGGGTGAGGCTACAGCTTTGATACTACTTACTTCTCTCAGTCACTAGTTACTAATAGTAATTGCGTGAGGCTACAGTTTTGATACTACTTACTTCTCTCAGTCACTAGTTAATAATAACTGGATGGGGCTACAGATGTGGTGCTACTTATTTCTCTCGGTCACTAGTTAATAATAACTGGGTGGGGCTACAGCTGTGATGCTACATATTTCTCTCGGTCACTAGTTACTAATAATAACTGGGTGAGGCTACAGCTGTGATGCTAGTTATTTCTCCCAGTCACTAGTTACTAATAACTGGATGGGGTACAGCTGTGGTACTACTTATTTCTCGTGGTCACTAGTTACTAATAACTGGGTGGGGCTATAGCTGTGATACTGCTTATTTTTCTCGGTCACTAGTTACTTATAATAACTGGATGGGGCTACAGATGTGATACAATTTTCTCTCGGTCACTAGTTACTAATAATATCTGCATGGTGCTACAGCTGTGATGCTACTTATTTCTCCCAGTCACTAGTTACTAATAATAACTGAATGGGGTACAGCTGTAGTACTACGTATCTCTCTCGGTCACTAGTTACTAATAACAACTGGGTGGGGCTATAGCTGTGATACTGCTTATTTCTCTCGGTCACTAGTTACTTATAATAACTGGATGGGGCTACAGCTGTGATGCTGCTTATTTCTCTCGGTCACTAGTTACTTATAATAACTGGATGGGGCTACAGCTGTGATACTGCTTATTTTTCTCGGTCACTAGCTACTAATAATTGGATGGTGCTACAGCTGTGATGCTACTTATTTCTTTCGGTCACTATTTTCTAATGATAACTGGATGGGGTACAGCTGTGGTACTGCTTATTTATCTCGGTGACTTGTTGTTGTTGTGTCTTTCAGCTTTTCCTGGTTAGGGGTCGCCACAGCTGAACTCCGGTCTGCTAATGATTGGCAGTAGATTTTTACGTGCTGAGTTGCCGGCCCTGCCGCACAACCTTCAACCGAAGGTATGCCCATTCACGCATGCCTCCACACAGAAGACGTTCTAGCTGAGAATCGAACAGGACAATGTCTTAACTGTGAGGCGACAATGCTACCGCAGCACGGTGACTAATTACTAATAACTGGATGGGGCTACATCTGTGATACTACTTATTTCTCTCTGTCACTAGCTACTAATAATAACTGGATGGGGCTGCAGCTGTGTTACTAGCTGTGATACTACTTATTTGGTCACTAATTACTAATAACTGGATGGGGCTACAGCTGTTATACTACTTATTTCTCTTGGTCACTAGTTACTAATAATGACTGGATGGTGTTATAGCTGTGATACTACTTATTTCTCTCATTCACTAGTTACTAATAATAACTGGATGGGGCTACAGCTATGATGCTACTTATTTCTCTCGGTCACTTGTTACTAGTAATAACTGGGTGAGGCTACAGCTATGATACCATTTTCTCTCCGTCACTAGTTACTAATAATAACTAGGTGGGGCTACAGCTTTGATGCTACTTATTTCTCTTGGTCACTAGTTACTAATTAAAGCTGGATGGGGCTACAGCTGTGATACTACTTATTTTTCTCAGTATTGAGTTACTAATAACAACTGGATGGGGCTACAGCTGTGTTACTGCTTATATCTCTCGGTCACTAGTTACTAATAATAACTGGATGGGGCTACAGCTGTGAAACTAATTTCTCTCGGTCACTAGTTACTAATAATAACTGGATGGGGTTACAGATGTGGTACTACTTATTTCTCTCGATCACTAGTTACTAATAGTAACTGGATGGGGCTACAGCTGTGACACTATTTTCTCTCAGTCACTAGTTAATAATAACTGGATGGGGCTTCAGCTTTGATACTACTTATTTCTCTCGGTCACTAGTTACTAATAACTGGGTGGGGCTACAGCTGTGATACTACTTATTTCTCTCAGTCACTAGTTAATAATAACTGGATGGGGCTACAGCTGTGATACTAATTTCTCTTGGTCACTAGTTACTAATAATAACTGGATGGGGTTACAGATGTGGTATTACTTATTTCTCTCACTCACTAGTTACTAATAGTAACTGGGTGGGGCTACATCTGTGATACTGCTTATTTCTCTCTGTCACTAGTTACTAATAATTGGATGGGACTACAGCTGTGGTACTACTTATTTCTCTCGGTCACTAGTTACTAATAATAACTGGGTGGGGCTACACCTGTGATACTGCTTATTTCTCTCTATCACTAGTTACTAATAGTAACTGGATGGGGCTAAAGCTGTGATACTACTTATTTCTCTCGGTCACTAGTTGCTAATAATAACTGGATGGGGCTGTAGCTGTGATACTACTTATTTCTCTCGGTCACTAGTTACTAAAAATAACAGGGTGAGGCTACAGCTGTGATACTGCTTATTTCTCTGGGTCACTAGTTACTAATAAGAACTGGGTGAGGCTACAGCTGTAATGCTACTTATTTCTCTCGGTCACTAGTTACTAATAATAACCATGTGGGGCTACAGCTGTGATACTGCTTACTTCTCTCTGTCACTAGTTACTAATAATAACTGGGTGGGGCTACAGCTGTGATACTACTTACTTCTCTCGGTCACTAGTTACTAATAATAACTGGGTGAGGCTACAGCTGTGTTACTATTTATTTCTCCTGGTCAGTAGTTACTAATAATAATTGGATGGGGCTACAGGTGTGGTATTGCTTATTTCTCTTACTAGTTACTGGTTATAACTGGGTGGGGCTACAGCTGTGAAACTACTTATTTCTCTCGGTCACTTGTTACTGATAATTGGATCGTGATACAGCTATGATACTGCTTATTTGTCTCGGTCACTAGTTACTAATAATAGCTGGATGGGGCTACACTTATGATACTGCTTATTTCTCTCGGTCACTATTTACTAATAATAACTGGATGGTGCTACAGCTGCCAGCAGGTAGTGATTTTAGTGTAAGCCTTTACTGGTAAATATATGCTGCCAAAGTTATAAATATAGTTTGTGCTAATGATCACAGACTAATATTCTCCTTACTGCAGCACCGAGATACAATCATAGAAAGAAGAGGTATATAGCAAAGTAAAGAAATGCACAAAGACATTTTCCCGATTTATTTCCTCAGCATGATTTACAGCTTAGCGTTTATTGCATTCTAGTGTAGTCTAGTACTGTGGGACTTCAAGTAATTGTTTCCACAGAATACTCAATGCCAGGAAGTAAGAAGAGCTGTATAATAACTAGTTTACTGAAACAAATTTGCAGACATTAGTTCAAGAAGTCCAGAGAACACCAAGAGTCTAAACTAAAATGCAGAAGATGAAGAAAATAGCCTACATATTCTACAAACAGATTCTACTACATGTGCTCTTGTGCTAGTGACACACTTGCTAGCTGCACATGCTGTTAATGACAAGTGGTCTAATTTCAACTGACCTGATCCAACTTAATTAGCTTTTCCATCATCCACCCTAGTGACATGCATAGACCTATCTCTGACCCTAAAACTCCCACCCAGTCTATAACCTAATCATAATACTCCCCTCCTTAACCCTAAAGTTCCCAAGTCCATTAATTTGAGACAGTGGTCTTTGAGTGTCTGTGACTTGGGCAGTTATTGTAGACCTTTACAAACAATACCCTACTTCTAAAATTAAAACAAAACTCAGTCTATCCTTAAACACAAAGACAAGCCTATCAACCAGAGTCTCCTGAGGCTAACCTTGCAAACAAAAATGGAAGAAATGGAGTTTTTTTTTTATACGTAAATATAACAGCAGATATTTCTTATTGACTACTTGATTATTTGTTGCTTCAGAGTGCATTACTGAAGAATTACAAAAATATTTTGAAAGACAGCTAATTGAACATTAATACTAACATCGGGAACATTTTGGAAGAAAGAATTCTGATACTGTAAGCTTAACCATGAGGTTGAGAAACACACTTGGAAACATTTTCTCATTGAGAAGGCGGTAGTGTTTTCTCTAGTGCAGAGCTTTGATGTAACACATAAGAATTTTGAGAGACAAATTATTTCTTTCAGGTTGGTTTGTTTAGATGCTTTTTGTTTCCTTTGTATAGCTCAATGTTTGGATTTTGCACAAAATGTGATCTTGTTTGTTCTGCTTGACCAGTTACTATAGCAGGTACATTGATCTTCTGAGATTTAATACCAAAGGCCATATTCAGTCTCACTCTTTCTCACTTTACAACTGATCAACATTCTTCATGGATTTTTCATAGTAACATTTCTTTCTATGCTGCCTTTATTTCAGTAACTGGATTGTATTCCTCTTATTTTCTGAGACCAATAAGTAGTACAATATAGGAATTTAGCTTTCGCAGACTGCAAAGGCATATTTTTGCATTCCTGAATACAGCTAGCAATCTGAATTTTAAGAGATGCTACAACTCCTAAGCAGACTACTTACATTCATACTACAATATTATAACATACATTCAGCTTAACCTTTACTTTGGGGATATCTGGGACCTGAAGTTGTTGTTGTTGTTGTGTCTTTCAGCTTTTCCCAGTTAGGGGTCGCCACAGCGGAACTCCCGTCCGCTAATGATTGGCAGTAGATTTCTTTTATGTGCCGCGTTGCCAGCCCTGATACACAACCTTCAATGAAGGTATGCCCATTCATGCATGTCTCCACATAGAAGATGCTTTAGCTGAGAATCGAACAGGACAACGTCTTACTGTGAGGTGACAACGCTACCGCAGCACCACCACTGGGACCTGAAGTAGTATGCTGAAATTCTTCACCCTGTATGCAGTAAAAGACATGTTCCTTCCTTTGTTAAATATTTATGTTTTTTTTTGCTTCTGATTTGACATTAAAGACATTCTGAATATGCCACATTCCTCTGCCCAGAGCAGAAGCTATACACACAGACATGGTTTCAGCATTAGAGTCTGGCACTTTCTAATGGTTGTGTACCATTATGGATGGAAACTATTGATACACAGTTTTACCTCTGAAACCGTGTGACATTTTCTACTAAAAACATGGATAGATGGTTACAAACCAGAGTTTTATTGATATACTTTTAGAGACAATAGAAAAGCAGCACAAAGGAGTGCCAGGCCAAGTCTCAATGATGCTTTTTAGTTTTTGTTTTCTGTAACAGCATTTCAAATGCTAGAAGACACCACTTTCAGAGTATGTTTCTCTTAAAGACATACACTGACCCTCCACACCTTATAAAAATTATTTCACTGTGATTATTTAATTGTCCTTTGCTTTCACACACCTAACCTACACCCATCCCCCCTCTAAAAGATAACCTCATTCTGTAGAAAAGACAGTGTCTACAGAATATATTTTAACTTGCCCATGACAAATGATATAAGTGACAATTTGGTGACGACATATCTGCCCTGTGCTTCACAGACAGCATGCCGCTGCACTCAAACTCCCAAAAGATGGCTTCCTTCTAAATATACCTTTATGGTTGGATGATGAGGAAAAAATGTCTGCAGTCATTTTTAATTTCTTGCTCAATG
Organism: Protopterus annectens; assembly: GCF_019279795.1. Lineage (NCBI taxonomy): Eukaryota > Metazoa > Chordata > Ceratodontiformes > Protopteridae > Protopterus > Protopterus annectens. The sequence goes on along the minus strand of NC_056729.1, from coordinate 67,659,528 downwards.
TATCTGCCCCTTGCTCTCAGAGACAGCATGCTCTCAAATGATAGCACATTCTGGGCATAAATCAGAGGCTGATTGTGAAAATAGTTGGAATGGTTAAAGTAATTATTTTAAACTTTTTACTCATAGAGACATATACTACTGATACATGACAAACCATATGAAATCATTCGACAGTAGTCATGTAACAGCCCTGTGTTTGCACAGATGGCATACTTCCCCACCCCTACTGCTAAAAGAGAGCTACCTTCTGAGTGCACCTCAGGGTTTAGAGTTTTGAGGACAGAAAGAAGTAATGATCCCATGAAAATGGAAAGACATAATGACCCCAACAGTTGCATGAACTTGTTCATAGAAATGTCACTGTTGTCATGTCTGGTTATAGGAAGTCATTTAACAGTGATTTCCCCAGAAAGCATGCCTCCTCACTACTACCCTCAAAACGTAGTCACCTTCTGACTGTACCTCACAGGCTATGTATTGAGGACAAGTAAAATACTCGCCACAATAATATGTTCTATAGAATATTTCAAATTCTGCCTGGTTATCCAATTATAACCTTCTGTTTGCACCTGTGATGTTAGTGTGTGATAATAGTGTAGGAAGAAATGTCTACAATTACTTTATTCTGCTGCTTTTACTGTAATTGTGTTCTTCTTACTTCATTACCTTATTTTTGCTGTGTGCTCTTAAGTTTTCAAGTACTTTTATTTTGCTGCATTTATTACTGTTTGTTAGCAGCCTGATTAAATTTATCTGTTATTCTAAGCATCTTAGTTTTGGTTTTAGCAGTTGTGCTTCAGGGCAGTTACTTTGTTACTTTACATTTAAGAAGGTTTTTGTGGCCTACACTCTTGTGGACAAATCCTTATCAAAACCTTTTCTCCATAAGTCTGCCCAAGTATTCGGAACACTATGTCTGGACAATTCCCATCAGATTCTCCTGCCAGCCTGGTTGACATGGGTATACTGAAACAGTTTACAACTGCCTCATGTTTACTGACGGCCCTCTTCTCCTAGCACATAATTCTTCTACTTGCGAGAAATGCATCTACATCACTACCCTGGAATCCATGCTTTCTAGCACCACAGTCGGTACTCCTGACAAAGAGGAGATTGCTAGCACAAACACTACACCACTCACATCACATAGCCAAGAGCAACACACACACACACCTATGCAGAAGTCTTTAAAAACTTACGTAAACAGCAGAGACCTCCAAAACACACTCACAAACATTCCACACACAACACCAAACACATCACACCCAACAGACCAATGTTGCATAAACACAGCTCATAAGGCAAAACAATAAACCATCACAGCCCACAAGGCATAACAATAAACCAAACATACTAGTCATTGGCGACTCAGTTGTGAGACACAACAAAGTCCCACTCACCAGGCTTGATAAGGAGATGGTCACACTCAGTTGCCTGTCTGGTGCCAGAATCCGCCACCTCACGCATGCACTTAAACCTCTCTACAGCAAGTACAAGTATGACTCTGTCACTGTCCATGTTGGTGTGAATGACACGAGACATACCTCCCTGGACTATATGAAGAGAGACATAATTGAGATCTCAGAGTATGTGTCCCAGGCAGGTATGACCCTAACCCTAAGCAGTATCCTACCTTCACCAAGAATGTTACCACAATACCAACAAAAAATAATTTTCTTCAACCATTGGCTTAGTTTCTGTTGTCATTCCAAGGGGATCCAGTATCTGTCTGCCTGGGATGACATGGCTGACAAGCCTCAATGCTTTGCCAGAGATGGCCTCCACCTGTCACCACTAGGATTCTGGATCCTGGCAAAGGCTGTCACCTCCCCCATTGTGTCTTTTTTAGGCAATGTCACAAAGACAAATCTTCCAACATAAAGGATCTGTCAAAAAGCAAACTGAAGGTCATGCAGCTTAATGCTAGCAGCCTTAACCTGAAAATGCACTCACTGGAGGTTCTCTTTTGAGTATAGAGTACACATTTCTGACTGCACCCTGCTTGAAAGTTTTCTTGGCTAGACTGCTTATTGAAGTTATATCTGGTTGCCTGCCTGGATTAAACAAATGTGCCTACAAAAATTTATAGACAATCCAAGAGCTGCAGCCTGATATGACAGTATTCTCATTCATGTCTGTGCACTCAAAAGTTGCTGCATTTTGTGCATGAGGGTAACTTACCCATTCCAGTGACCACTCCTTTTAAACATTCACATGCTGTGTCAGCAAATGTAATGCTTAATTCTTTGTCAAGCTAGATCTTTTCTAACACTGTGATAAGATGCAGAACCATTTAACAGTATCAGCATCTTATAAGTGAACTGTTTCATAAATACTACTGTCAGCAGGATCACTCTGAATGACAAATGTCCTACTAATTTTTAAAGTTTGTAAGGATACGTGTTGTGAAAAGACATTTGTTAATCTACTAAAAGCAGTATCTGTTAAAATAGCATATGTGACAGCATTTGTTACCTTTAAACACAGCTCACTTGTCATGGATTCATACCAAAATACCAAAATAACTGCCAAGTAATTAAGTCTCCTTTTGGACACATGCAGTGTAATTAGCGTTAGATGATGTAAATGTAGCAGTAGCCAGATTCTAACTGCTGAATTTGGCCACTACATTATGTAAAAAACAAGCATTTGCAGACATAATCATGACAGCAATGAGCTCTCAGAAAAAGCTGCTGACAAAGGTCTTACCTCTGTTTCTTGGACGTTTCCCTTTTTTTCTGAGGCATGGAGAGGGGGGTGCACTTCCTGCACTTCTTGCAATAACAAACTTTAAAGGAGAAAAGTGGTTTTCAAAATTTGCTGTTCCGTTGTATCTTTTTACCTTTTTTTTTTTGTAATGCTGGAACTCATACTTACGAGTCTCTGAATTAAAACAGAGAGCCAAGTTTGTATGGTTTATTTTGTTGGTTGCTAGATTGTTCTACTACACTGCTCAAGAATCAGGGATGAAACCAAAAGTTATTAGGGACAAAAGCCTAAAATCAGGGACAGTTTTTAAATATTACTCTAATTCACTTAGAACTTTAATAGAACAACAGAGTTCACACTGACATGCATTTTTTGGAGAATAAAAAGTATGAATACAACGCCCCGTTTGGTATGTACTTCTCAAGACATCTGCAACAACTGGAAAGGCCGCAGAAATACCTTACTAAAAGAATCACAGGCCTAAAGCAGATGCCCTATGCTGACGGTCTAAAAAAACTCCACCTATACTCTGTCGCATATCGTCTACTCAGAGGCGATCTCTGCTTAACATACAAGGCCATGTCAAACCCAGAGCTGTTGGACATGCTACACTTAAAGAAATCCCAATCCCTCAGAGCCACATGCACCAGGATCTAAACCTTGTCATCACAATGAACAAAACATGCTGGAGGGATAGGTTCCTGACCCAGAGACTCCACAGACTCTGGAATAGACTGCCCATACATGTCAAGCAGAGCGCCTCTTTGGCCCTCTTCAAAAGGAACCTTGACAGTTGGATGGGAGATAGGAAATTCACCCTGGGGATCACAATAGTCACTCTGCTAGACAGGGGTGCAGGGAAGTAAATATTGTGGGAAGAAATAGCCAGGGAATTGTTATGGCTAGGCTTGTATAGACCCTAGGGCCAATAGCCTAGTACTAACCTATGAAACTGTCATGTCTGGCATTTTGACTGGCTATAATCTTACTGATTTACCAGAAGAATCAAAAACATTGCAAGGAAAAAGGCAAAAAAATATCAGGCAAAATCAGGGACTTCCTGCAACATCAGGTACATTTGAGAGCCAGGATGTGATAATCTAACTCTGTGTCTTATGACACTTGCCCATACACCTCTCCTAATCCAGGTACAACATTAAATAAAATGTAAGCATTGCAGTCTTGGTCCAGTTTTGGTAACGCTTGCTATGTCAAAAATAATGTAGCACATTACAGCTTGGCTTCTTCTCTGATATTGTATGCCCCACCTTAAATAAAGAATCCTGTTATTATCTGGTAACACCTGTGATAATAACCACAACTGTGCAAAAAATCTATAGAGACATGGCAGATCATTTGAGCAAGACTGCTGCCGTCCATAAATTATTCAAAAATGTTGCTCGTTAAGCACTTTGAAGGCAATGAAGGAAAATGCAGGCACCTAAATTCTGCATTATAAGATGGCCTGGTAGCTGCATATACCTAAAACATAAAAAAGGGATTGCTCAAAAGGAAATTCATCTCTGGAAGTCTTTCAGGGAATATCTCCTGAGAAGTATTGCAATAGTTCCTTAATGGCTATTATTAGCGATTGCTGTACTGCAGTTGTACAATAATGTTGTACAAACAATGCAGATTGTAGATTATGATGCAATTCTCCCTGAGGAAATCAGCAGTACAGTTAGTACTTTAATATGTGCTCATGCTACATGACTGTTTCTTCATCAGATGCCACATTAGTTATTTTGCAACGCTGTAAAACTTTATATTTTGATTGTTTCCACTTCAGTGTTTGCACTGTTCTTCAAATGAAACCAAGCTGGGCTGCTATCAACAATGATCCAAATAAGTCTATTTAGGATGCTGTCAAGAAGTTTTTAAGATATTATTAACTCCTGCATTTATGGGCACATAGCTGTCTGTATGCAGAATACAGATAAATTCAACCAAAAAAATACTTTGATGGAATTACAAAATAAATAAGGTATATGAAAGAAAAAAAAAAGATATACTACAGAGCTTGTCAATATTACCTTAGTTGTACAAACAAGTCTAGTTTAAATAAAATATATAAATATTTTTATTACAAAACTTAGCATATCTAATTATGAACTCAGGGTAGTATCAAAGGTTGGTAACAATAATAATAATGTATTGTATATTCACATTAGAAAACTGAAAAAGTAAAATTGTAAAAATTACCTTATCAGTTAATGGACATATTGCCAATAAACAGACATGTCATCAATAAACTGCAGTCCAGATTTGGATTCGTTTAGCCTCTACTTGACTTCTGTGTGACATGATCAAGTCACTTATCCAGTCTTTGCCCTCAGAATGAGTCTGAATCCAAGTATATCAATGCTCTACTCAGGTCTGCAAATATAAACACAAATATATGAATGAATTAATTCATAAATGGTTAGTCATGAGGGATATAGTTTAATGTGCTTTCAGAAAAATGTGCAAACTTCACAGAAATGAAATAAACATGCAATACTACTAAAGAGAGAAGGGGGAAATCCTTCATATAACTATACACATGAAAAATGCTGTCACAAGTAAAATTAAAAAGTCAAATTACATGGGAACAGACAACATACTTGTTAACTTCTATACAGAGTGAAGGACAACCTAAATGACTCTCTGTCAGTTAGGTTAAACAAAATGTTAACATTTGGACACGTTTCTGACTAGTAATGACAGGTTACAGTGGTATTATAGCTAAACCATTTCAGACCTGTCAGCTTGACCAGCAGTCAATATAAAATCATGAAGAGAGTCATAGTTGAGCTTATCTGGTATGATCTAGCAGCCCTTCTTCTGAGAGATGCAGAGCACTATGGGTTAGTTGTAGGATGGAACCTACTTTTAGAAACGTGTTGCTTTCTTTGGATTGGTAACAAGAGTGACTGTAGGGCTGACAGTGCATGCTGCTTATCTTGACCTTTCTGAGGCTTCTGACACTGTTCTGCCCGGAATATTAGAAACATTACACACTGGTTATGTAACAAGATGTAGAGGATGTATCAGGCCAGTGCAAGCGGTTAACTGTCCATCCCAAAAGGGCTTGCCAGTGATGTATTACAGTTAGGGCTCTGTACTGCCATCAAATCCTTTGGTCTATTCTTCTCAGATACAAAAGTGGGAAGAAGGCTATGGATTACCAGTTGTGATGATTGCTAACTGGGTAGCATGATTATTTCAGTAAAAAATAAAAAAAAACCTCACCAAAGTCGTCTACAAAAAATGGACAGCTAGTGCAGTAGTGATCATCTGCCCTTCAATGTCAAATAAATTTTAGCATCATGAAACTTGATAAAAAGGATATAATATATGATTTGAGAATTAATTGTCAGTTTATAAAAAAAATTCCATCTGTAAAGACCTAGGGACAGTGATAAACACTAGTTTAAACTTTGACCATTGTGAATTTATCAGACTCAGCACAGGATGTTCTATAGCTCATTTAATTCTAAAGGGCAAGTCTCGTCACCCTGCAGAGGTCATTGTGGCACTTTATGGCACACTGATCTCACAGATTATTGAGTGTATTACTGCTGTTATTACAGGGGGGATTCCAAGATGGCCGCTGACTCGCCGAGCACTGAGCACACACTTTCTGCTCTCCTGCAACAGCTAATTTCATCTGCTTATTATAACCCGCATCTGGCGTTAAACTTCACAAACACGTGACAATATTGATTAACAGGCATACAAATAGAAGGAAATCATCAAAAATGTTGATCTTATCAACACTATACCTGACTTATCCTGTGTTTACTTCTTCAGAGACTGACTGGGTGGATGCAGCCACATGGTGACAGGCCTCTCTTCACAAACTGAGTTCTGGAATAGAGAGAGTAAAAGGAAAGGTCACACAATACCGATCTCAGTAATTATAAAAGGAAATTCAGCTGAAGATATCTACTCAGCAAGATTCTATGGAAGCTCTAACATCTAAGACCAAACTATCCTCTATAATTACCCCAGAAAAGGATAGAATAGCCAAGAGACAGAAAACCGTTAAAACACTACAGGAATCTAACAAAGGAGACTCCAAAACCAAAGGGGAACCTGCATTTACACTGGATGACATTAAATCAGCCCTGGAACTGCTCCAAGATGATATAAAAAGCTTCTCAGACAAGCTTAATAAATAATCACAAGACTAAACCTCATTGAAAATAAAACTGAAGAAAATGCAAAGAAAATACAAGATCTACAAGCAAAAATAAGTTTAAATGACAAAACTATCCCTGATTTGCAACATAAAATAATAGAGTTAGAAGCACCTAGTAGAAGGAACAACACTGTAATAAGAGGCATTCCAGAAAAGTTTACCAAACTCGAATACCAGTCATATTAACAGAAATCTTCGAAACAATCGCTGACAGCAAAGCCCTCACTAAAGACATTGTAATTGAAATAGCTCACAGAGCACTATGCAGATCACAAGATGAAACTATTCCTAGACAAATATATGCCAGGTTACTAAATGCTGCACATACAAATACAATTCTTATGGCTGCAAATAAGAAAAGTATTATTACATGGAGAGGGCACAAAATTACAATTTCCCAGGACCTTCCACAGCCCATAAAGGTTCAAAGTCAAGTTCTAGCTCCTTCCTGTGCATTTTTAATTAAAAAGAAAACACGTTTTCAAATGAAGTATCCTGCTACTCATTCCTTCCACCACAATGACCAGAAATATCTAATACAAACAGTGGATGAAGCAAAAAAAAACATTCATGAGAGCATTCAATGAATTACCTGAGCAGTAAACCAGCTATAAGTTTAACAATTAAACCAGCTAAATAACCAACTAAATAACCATTCTGCTTAGGTATCGGAAAAAAAAAAGTTATGACTTATATGGAACCAAAAAGCTTGCTACAATTAACTTTCCAGCCAGGATTAATGTACATGGTTCAAAATGTTCAACAAACTGCAATTAAACTGTCAATGTTTCACTAAATGGCACTAAAAATCTAAATCACAGTGCATTTTCCTTAACAATTTAAATACTTCCATAACTTCATGAAATAATAACCAAACATCTTTTTTTGGTCTGGAATCACCTCTAACTGTAAATAGACTTACATGGAGCATATCTGGGAGTTTCCTGTACATTCCGGTTGTCCTGGCGGTTGTTTCCTGCATTTGACGTGAAAGTAGTGTTTGGGTTGTGGGGGTTCTCTGTGGCTTTCCTGGGCCTTGTTTTTGTACTCTGAGCCTTTTCCTGTGCTTCCAGAGCTTCAACGTTTCATTAACCAGAATTCAAAGGGAATGTCGGCAGATGAAGTCATGAGGTCGGGAGGTCGCCGAAAATGAAGCAGTGCATCACTGGGATTGCTGCAGTCGCTGATTTAGTCAGAAATAGACTGTTTTCTTTTAAAATAACTATTTTCTGAAGATGTCAGGTTTCCTGTGACCTCCAGTTGCTGCAGAACAATGGATTTAAAATTACTGTACATATGTTTTCCTCATATAATGTTCATGAATCACTTATACAGCTATATATAACATGTGTATGTGTCCCCCCACTCTCTTTACTAATATACTGCCAATGAAGTGCTCCAGGGTTTCAAGCTGGGGACAGGGGAACACAAAAAAAAAGTGTTTTTTAAATGTTACAATACAGCTACTACTTTAGGTCTCTGCTGGGGTGAACTGCATCAAGTATCTCCTTTCCCCACCTACACCCATATGTCATCATTTACATCCAAGAAATTCCACTAGCAAACAACTTCATATATGGGTTACTTAATATTGTCTGAACTGTGTTTAATGGTAATGAGCACCTGTTATGTATTTATGTATTTATGGCAGTTAACTAAAGCTTTATGTACTACGGGGACCTGAATTACTTGCAATCTTACACATATACATACTTTACTCCCATGCTTGATCTCATTGTCTACTGCAATGGAATGTTTTGCTGGTTGCACTTTCTTTAATATACGATGCATTAGGAATAATCTAACACACTAGATTGCTTTACTGGATTAATATTTAAGCATGCTGTTCTTGCTTTAACATAGGAGATGTAATGCAAATTGATGCAAATGTTTTTTACGCTCCTCTACTGTAGATTCTTCTCTCGACTTAGTATATTACGAATACAGACTAGAGATACTCTCCCCACTCCTATCTAATGTTTTATTTTATAAGAGGGAGGACAGTTTATATTAGATATATATTACAGAGGGGTCGTCTAATAGATTAGCTAGGACGGTATCTTGCCGGTCATGATCATAAGCAAAGGATGCATACACTAAGGCCTAAGTAGGCTACCTGCTTCCAGATTCTTGGTTCCATACTTTTGAAGAAGGGCAAGTACAGTAGTTTGTTATACCTTGGTCAGCTTCTAGTGGTAAACAAGGAGCATCTTGCATTTATCCCGAGATATAACTACTTTAAACTTCTAAATAGTTTAATAAAATCCTGACTAGATCATGCTTTTTATGGTATCTAATGTTAATTTCCAACATATTTTATTCAGAGCCATGATGCTTTTGGCACTATTCCAATTTCAGGTTAAATAAAATTTTTCATGGAGAGGCAAGGGGGTGGGTAGTCCAATGCTTGCCGACACTTGGAATATAGAGATTAGTATGTTTGTCTCCCTACTACTTTATAATGCTATTCTATATGCGCAAAGTTGTCTTGTAACGGGCAATACGCAATTGTTTGTATGTTACATAAGATCATTTCAGGGACTTTTGTGGTTAGGCGATAGGTTTGTGGTAGGGTACTTGGATGCCACTCTACTCAAACTAACTTTTTTACTTAATAGGACATCAACTAACTAACTTACTGCTTAATATAATAAGTTTATACAAATTACTTTCTATAAAATTACTTGTACAATATTCTACACTTAAATCCTAAAGCATAATGTTTAAAGTTAACTCTTGGAATATAAATGGTCTTCAGGAAAATAAAAAAAAAGAAACTGATTATGCACCTAATCTACCAGGATAATTCTAACATTTTCTATCTAGAAGAGACACACCTAAAAAACGACCAATGGGATAATGATAGGAAAAGAAACTGGATCAGACATATAATAGCAGCTAGAAATAGCCTTTCATCGAAAGGTACTGCCATCTTATTTAAAAAAACCTTCTCTGGGGAAATTTTAACCACTAAATCAGACCCAAATGGTCGGTGGTGTCTGTTTTCCTGTTCGTACCCTCAATTAAACTGCTCTGTACTTTTTCTAAATATATATAGTCCATGTAGAAACCAGCAGTTATTTGTTTATGAAATTCACAATCTATTATTACAATATGCCAACCATTTCTTTATTATAGGTGGTGACTGGAATGCACTTATTGACCCATTGAACAACAGCTCAAACAAAAACATTAAACAACCTCCTCCAACTGACTGCATCTATTCATGACCCGATAAATAATTTCCACTTAACTGACCCATTCCAAATTTTCGATCATGATAGAATGGCAAACAAATATGCCTACTTCTCGGCATCTCATAAAGTTTGGTCTAGAATTGACTTTTTCCTAATTTCGGATGTCTTCTCAAATAAAATTAATAATTATGCCCTTGAAGAAAGATCTATCTCAGATCACTCTAATATATCTCTAAGTATCAACGCAACACATTAATGGCCACGGCAGCAGTCCCACTTGGACGTTAAATATTCTTCTTCTTTCAGCTTTTTCCCAGTTATGGGTCACCACAGCGGATCACCTGTCCGCTCATGATTGGCAGTGGAGTTTTACGGTGTTGAGTTGCCAGCCTGGCACCCAACCTTCCACAGAAGGCACACATGCACACACCTAGGGCCAATTTACAGTTTCCAATCCACCTACAGCATGTCTTTGGGATGTGGGAGGAAACCGGAGTACCCGGAGGAAACCCACGCGACCACAGGGAGGAGATGCAAACTCTGCACAGAAGGCACCCCAGCTGAGGATCGAACTGGAGAACCTCTTGCTGTGAGGCAGCAATGCTAATCGCTGCATCACCATGGACATCTTTAAAAAAAGATGATGTTATAAACGAAATTAACCAATATCTGAAACAGTTTGAGCTTGAATCCCATGTGTGCTCCATCTGTTTTGATGTTCAATGGGCTGCTGCCAAAGGTGTTATCAGAGACATACTTATACAAAAAACATCCTTTTATTAAAAAAAAGGAGCAAAGGCATATCAGTGACCTTACTGATGAGTACAAGAAAATTGATTTACAACTTCAAAGTAACTACTCTCCAGACTTAAAAAATAAACTACATGAGACTCAAAATACTCCTTTTATCAACAAAACCAATCCATAGCTGAATTAAGACTCCTGCATAGATACTTGGAATGGGCACAAACCCCCTCCAGAACACTGGCCAAACTAATAAACACCAAAGATGGCCCAAACTATATATCTGAATTAAAGTATAAAGGAAAAACCCTATACAGTAATTATGACATTATTAATCCCTTCACAGATATCTTTAGTAAAAATTTACATCCCCAAAAATCAAACTCATAAGGACATCTACAAAGAATTCCTCGATAAACTATCCTTTCCAAAACTAGGTGACACACAACATAATCTATTAGCTAGTCCTATAACACTGAATGAAATAAAGTTAGCTATCAAAAAGCTCAAACCCAACAAGGTGCCAGGACCAGATGGCTTTACAGGGGAATTTTACCAAATTCTTAATGATCAGCTTATTAAAATTCTTCTTAATCTCTACAACTACATCATCCTCAAGGGGATTACTGATAAATGTATGAACAACTCTAAAACAATTCTCATCTTGAAATCTAATTCTGACAAGCATAACCCTCTTAGCTACAGACCCATTGACTTATTAATGTAGATGTTAAAATTCTGACGTCTATCCTAGCAAGTAGAATGTTGAAAGTTTTGGCTTCAATTATTTCCCCTGAGCAATACGCTTTCATGAAAGAAAGACAACTATGGGACAATATCCTCACTTTAGACACAAAAATGTTATTCCTAAAAAATAACCACCCGAGATATGCACTCACGCTCAATGCCATTAAAACATTTGAAAATGTGGACCTAAACTTCCTATATTTAACCATGTAATACTTCAACTTTCCTGAATTTTTGATTAACACTATAAAATGCTTTGCAACTATGCTACTACCTCTCTGTACATCAATAAAACAATGTCCTACCCTATTAAAATTACTAATGGTACTAGACAGGGCTGCCTCCTTTCACCGTATCTGTTTAATATTTATCTTGAACCTCTCTTACTACATATTAACCAAAAAACATATCATTATATACCAAGAGTCTTTAATACAAAGATAAAATATTCAACATTTGCAGATGATTTAAACATTTACTTCAAACTCCCAAATAGTGATCTTCATAAAATTCGTAAGTCAGTAAGTCTCTTTTCTGCTGCTGCAAATTATAAACTAAATCCCCCAAAATCTTCTATTTTCCCATTAAATCCTCGTAAACACCTAGAATCCTACTTCCCCCATCTGACATACCTGTCAAATATTCAATCAAATATTTAAAAATAAACTTTATGCACACACATCTGGATTTAATGAAAACAAATCTGAGTAAAGTCTGGGAACAAATAAACAACGATCTATCCAGATGGAAAAATATCAATTTATCCTTACTTCCCAAAACTGCTATCATTAAAATGAACATTCTCCCTAGGATATTATTTCATCTAAACTCCATAAACTTAAATATACCCCAAAATGTTTTCAATAAAATGGAAACCACCATCTCTAAATTCCTTTGGTTCCCTAAAACATTCAGAATCTCTTATAAAAAAAACTAATACTCCCAAAAGAAGAAGGTGGTTTGAGCCTCCCTGATTTTAATCTGTACTACAATATAATAAATGCAAACCATTTAATCCAAATTGCAAATTATAAACCATCAGTTAATACATGGACCCCAATCTGGTTCAAAATCTGGTGCCAGTATATGCAATCACTCACATTAAACCCTCACTCTATCCCATACATAATGCTTAACAGTGAATACAAATCCAAAATTCTACCTGCATTAAAAAATAAAATTAACATCTTTCAAGCATTGTTGCACTCTATTAATCTACAGGATACTGTCCTTGTTTTCCAACCAATTCACCTAAATCCAAATATAAAAATCAGTAATAACATGATAGACCTATCTAGCCTTCCCATAATTAAAAACACCGTGGTATGGCAATTTTACCATCCTAAGAACTTTGCTGCTGTCAAAGAAATCTTTGGGGCCCCAAGTAGATACGACCTCATGTTAAGACAACTTAATTCATTAATAAAACAACAATTTGCTAATACCAAAGTGAGCAAACAGGAGGTAACTCTAACACAATCAATTATCAAAACCGTTTCCCTTAGGAACAAAATGCTATCTCATGCCTACAAGCTCTTAATAAACATCAAATATCAACAATCGTTTCTATACTCCAAATACTGGGATGACATACAAGGTGAAATTTCTACTGAGTCCAAATATGAAGTTGCAATACCCTAAATCTAACCCCTTTTAAGAATTTAATTTATACCCAGCTTATGGTCCATAATAACTCATACTACACTCCAGCAGTCCTATTAAAATTTGGGTACAACAAAAATCTAGCATGTCCTTTCTGTTCCCTCCAGCATGCAGATATACTCCACATCTTCTCGAGTTGTAAAAACATATATAAATTATGGTGCTCCCTTAGAGCTCAACTGGAAAAAATGGGCTACAAGAAGACTACTTTCTCCTGGCAAACCACAATCCTGAATGTAATCCTAAACCTTTAACAAGAATCTGGAGACATATCCTTATAACTGTGTGCACTTCTCAAATACATTATAGCTAAGAACTGGGTAAACCCCTCAGGAATCTCTTGGGAGAATTTTAAAACAATGGCATTTAAGTATATATCTGCACATAAACTTTGCTCTGGCAGTGAAAAGAAAAAAGACTATTTCCAGAACTACTGGTGCAGTCTCTTTGACTTAATTCAAACAAAGTAATCATCACACAACATTCATTACTATAAACATAATCTGTGAAGACCTTTGTGTGCAAATGTTCTAGTCTTATAACAAATAAATACTGACGATACTCTATTGTTAATCACATTAGTGAAATGCCCCTTTATACACTTGTCAAGGCATCCAAGTTGTAAATAGTGTAAATAGTGTTATTCTAACAATATACCCCCTTTCCTCTCTCATTTTACTCATACATCAGACATACATGTTTTCCTCTAACCATTATTCATCCTTTGGTTAATTAAGGTTAATTATATCTTATCTTATATTGCATTAGGTATTATAAGGGGGTTTCTTTATTACTATCTATCCCTAAGGTTTATGTTTCGGAATAGCAACCCTGGGTGTTTAGGATAGTAGCTAATTCTTCTTCTCCTTTTATTTTTATTTTATTTTCCTAGTTATTGCCCTGCTGTTTTAGAATATGTATGCTTTCTCACATTGTTACAATCTCTTTTGTATAGCAAAGACTGATTTCTGTATGTAATATACTATGTTTTTTTTATGTTTTTGTTTTTCCTTTGTATAAATCTTGCAAAAAAACAATAAAAATTATATTTGAAAAAAAAATTGTCATTATAGATCATGAGTAACAAGTTGGACTGTATATTAAATCATATTTGACAGCAGGTTTACAGTCTGGGTACAGAAGGGGAGAGGGAAGAATGACTCACTAGAGGCCATCTGTCCAACCTTGGGAGAGGGACTGAGACATTTGTGTGATCTGATGGCACCTGCGGGAAGGTGGAGAACACATGCTTAAACATGGGTGTGTACAGATGTCTTCATTAGACATGTGCACATTAACACGTGTATGCATCACCCTTGACTTCAGTGCACATATTGCGCCAAACTGAAGGATTAGGGGTAAACAAAAACCTTCATTTATATATATCTATGTGTGTGTGTGTGTGTGTGTGTGTGTGTGTGTGTGTGTGACATAAATATATGGATATACACACATACAAAATGCACAAACAGATGTGCACGATACAGTTATTACTGCGTTCCCATGGACATTTTTTATTTTTAAACACTTTTATTAAATTATTACTTAAGACATAGACATACATTAAAATAAAAGATAAATTGTAACATTTTTCACATTCATGCATTATACATAATGTATGTTTTATTTTTTAACAATTATTATTTAATTTACTCCAACATTGCTTAAATTGTGCAGTCCCTACCTTCCATTAAACCTCACTCCTCCTGAACCTTATTCTGCATGTATTGTTCTCACAAATACCATTTATTTCCATGTAATTTAGTAATTCTCTTTCCCAGAGATTCCACATCTAGGTTTTTTATCTCCTTTTAATTGCTTTTTTGGCAGACATTTGCCCCCCCCCCAATTCTGACAGTGTATTCTGAAGGGTTTTTAAATCTGCCAACTAATTACAATGTCAGAAAATATGTTCATAGTTACCTATGACTTCCCAATCACAACTCCAGCATTTGCTATCTATTTTTGCTGTTTACCAGAGGAAAATTTTTTGAAGTCTGCTAGGGGTATAGAAATACCTATGCAAATGCTACCAAGCAAAAATGCTAAAGCTTTAGAACTTTGTCGGATATTTGGAAGCCATATAAATGTCTTCCATTGTTCCTTTGTAAATTGCCTTTCCAGTTTCTCCTCTCAATGTTTTCTAAGCTCCTCTGATTGACTCTTATAGTTATCATACAGAATTTTTTATGCAATAATAATTATCCCTTTTATAAAAAACGTTCTGTTCTAGATTTGACTAAAAACTCTACCAGAGCTGGTCTTTCACTTAGGACGTTCCTATCCCTTTATGTCTTCATATACTGTGATATTGTTCCCTGATAGGGAAGGCAATCTGTAACTTGTAATCCAAACTTCTGATTGGCCTCATACCACTTTTTTACCTTTCCCTGTCTAGTCATTTGCTCCTAATAACTTAGTTCTTTTGTCAGTTTTTTTCCAGTAAATTCCAGCCCCCTTCACATACATATACATACATACAAATATTTCAAGCACAGGCACTAAATGCCCTTCTAGCTTACCAATATACCAAAACACATGTTCCCATAATAAGTATCCAAGCTATTCTTAAAAATATCTAAACTAGTACTTGCTTTACTCTGTCAGAGAACCAATTAGTACACTTCTCATTCCTATAGAATCTTCTGCGTAGGTTGTATGATGATTCTCTAGTACTTTTTGATAACCCCAAACATTCCCAGAGGTAGTTGTCTTGAAATGCCCTATCTCTTTTTAGATATTTGTAAGAGACACTGTACAAGTTCAGATATGTTAGTCTTTCAGTATACCTTAAATGTTCACATCCATGGGTGCCCTTGGTATATTTCCACTGTACTCTTTCCAGTTTACTCATGCTTGTTTTCTTATAGGGTTTCCATATTGTTATTCCATACTCAAGTTTGGGTCTAATGTAACTAACAAACAATTACTTCATTATTTTTGATTTCCTAGACTTTATAAATCTTTTTATACAACCTATAGTTCTAAAACTATCATTAACCAACTGGTTGACATGATTAGAAAACCCATAGCTGAATCTTGCCATATACTCAGGTCCTTACATGAGTCTATAGTTTCAATCACTGTCTGCTGTATTAAATATTTGCCTTTCAATGTATGTCTCCCAAATCTCATATGCTTAGTATTTATCAGCATATTATTCTCCTGTGCCCAAATGGCCAATTTAGTCAAGTTTTTTGCAGACATGCCTTATCTGTAACACTTGTAATCAGTTTACCCAATTTCAGGTCATCTGCATATAGACTATAAAACACCTCAGATGAAAAAGTTAGGTCTGAAAGATACAGTCTAAACAAGTAAGTTATTATATTGTTATAGAACATCATGTTACAGGTGGCAATAGATCTATTTTCAACATATGCATGTTGATATATGGTTTTAAGTCCCAACCTGTCCAGTAGTGACAGTAATTTGTCCAATATTACCTTCTCCATTATTTTTCCACAACATGAAAGTAGGCTTAAGGGTCTTTATGACTCTGGGTTAGTCCTACTCCCCTTTTCCTTAAAGACAGATATAATAAGTGCATATCTCCAATCTTGAGGAATCTCCCCATATTTATATCACCTAGTGAATAATAGACATAGCAGTACTTTAAGTTCTTGCTGAAGTGTTCTCAGGTCATTATTTCTAATTCCATCTCCTTTCTGTGCTTTGTTTGGATCCAGTTTGTGCAGTTCTTTTTCAATATAATCTAATTTGATTCCAGTATCTGGAGTTACCTGAATGTCACTTGGAGAACTTATCACACCTTTTGTGGAGCCAAATTGTTTTGCATAAGATTTTGCAAAAACATCTATAATCTGTTGTGTCTGAGAATAAATTTTAGAATCTGGACACAGTTTATCAATTTGTATGTCTTTACTCCTTCCACATCTTATGCATCTATAAAAATGTTTCCTATTATGCTCAATATCTTTATATAAATTTTCAAATTTTTTCTTGATCTTGTCTCAAACTATGCTTAATCTGTTTGTCCAGCTTGTTTATTACCGTTTTCAAAGTTGTAGTTCAACCTCTCTTCCATTTCTTATATTTTTTTGTCTTTCACCTTAATCAGATATCTTGTTCTTATGAAAATATATCCCCCTGATGTTGTATGCTTAGATCCTGATGTGATCCTGATGTTAAACTTTTTTTATTTTTTTGCACTCAAACAATTTCTCTTTCAAAACTTTCCACATTCCATCTGCAGTTTTCCCACTGAACACCTCACTCCAGAGAGTTTTACATAGTGACTGTTTTGTTTCCATATAATTTGTAATTAACTTTCTGTGCATTTGCTTAGATTTCATTTTGGCAGAATTATCTAGCAACAAATTAATCTTTATAACTCCATGATCACTGCACATCAATAGTGGTAAATCTTGACTTGAAGTTACAGTAATTTATTTGGGAACACAAACAATATCTGGTATGTTCCGTCCCTTGGTATGTTTTTTTACAACCTGAAGCAATTGTTGTTCTTGAATATATACTGTGAATAATTTTTTTACTAACGTTGTTGAATCAATATTATTCCACTCTGTTTCTGGTAAATTTAAGTCCCCAGTTAATATTATTCTTCCCTCCTGTGTTTCATGCAAGAAATGTATGAATTCCTCTATGTCATCTGCACTTGACTTTGGTGGTCTATACACCCCAACAATTGTTATATGTTCCAGGGTTGTCTTTATTTATTTAAAATTTGTTTGCCAGGATAGTCCAACTGGACAACAAGTGTCTGTTTTCAGTGGAGTCCTGGGGAGAAAAGCTCCATAAGTTTACAAAGAGAAGAAAAATTTACAAAAAAGAATATTACAGAGTAGTAGCAAACATACAGATTGTAGACTTTACATCAGTTAGTATACAATAAGAGGATATTACCCTTTTGGTTGAAAATACACGTTCCAGGGTTGTCTTTATTGTCACAGTTACACAATCTATATTATTGGTGTTATCACTGAACATGTAATAATCACAGGTCTCATAGCTATCTTTAATCCCTAGCATACCACCTCCATCTGATTTTTTGTTAGAATATCTGTTACAGTAAAAACATTTGTACCCTGACAGAGCTGATTTCCATCATTGTTCTTTAACTATATTTCACAAAGAATAACAACACCAATCTTGTGGGAATGTAGCAAATTTTCCAGTTAAAAAAACTTTATTATTAATGCTCCTAGCATTAACAACCATCACAGATGCATCAAATTTTGCTATCTGTGAACTGTTAAATTTTACACCTCGCAAAAATTCTGCCTAGTGTTTGTCAAATGCTACAAAATATCTGCTGCAAAAATTCTCTTCCCTGATCTTGACACATACAAACCATTCTGATTGAACATGTGTCCCCAAAACTAGGCTTGGATGCTCTACACATTTACATTTTTTAAAACAGGACATTTTTTTCCATGTAGGTATTTACCCAAAAAAACTTTTCATTTACAGTGACCTGACTATTCTTTCTATAGCTGATTTGTGTAAAATACATCCTAACATTAGTACAAGCTATACTATCTAAGAGGGTTGTCAGGGAATCCTTGCCGGTGACATCATTAGTACCAACATGAATAAAAACAGATCCATACTTCCTACATTAATGCATTCCAAGGCTAGTCTCATCATCCTTTTTTGCTCCTGGCAAGCACAACACTATTTGATGTGCATTATCTCTGCAAATATAAGTATCAGTTCCTCTAATAATTGAATCTCCAATTACAAGAATATCTTTGCTGGCCAGTTCTGAAGAATCTTCAGCTTCTAATACAGTAATATCTGCTGTTACGAAGGATAATCTTCATCACCATTAGTCTTATTAATCCCACTGTTTTCATTGTGTATTAAATTGTCATCCAGCTGGCATTGTAAATCCACAGCTTGAGGCATGTAGTCAACATCTGCCTTTCTCTGCTTTTTTTGTACAGTAATGTTCTTCAATCCTTCCACTGTTCAGTTTTGATTTCTTCCTTTTCACCTGCACCTTGCCTCTTTTTTCCTACCTTCTCTTTTTGAAAAATGATGCCTTTTTTCTGTAGACTGAAGGTTTTCAGATATAAAAATATCATCATTCCCTGTAACCTATGTGTTACATAACAAAACAGTGCCCTTTTTACCATGTATTCTCTTTCCTTTACAGTCATTAGTCAGTTTATTTTTCTTCCTTGTTATTTGTTGTAAACTTCTTATTTTCTTTCTTTTTTGTTTCCTTCTAAGCCAACTGGATCCTCAGATACCTGAATACTTGCATCCAGAATTCCAAATTTGTCAGGGTCATCGTCTTGTTTCATAAGGCTTGAATGATCTTTGCAGAAAATATATTTTGCCTATTTTCTGTATCTCTACTTGTAAACATTCCAATTGGCAAAATCATCTTTCTCCATGCCTGTGTTAGCTTTGTTTTTAGAATAATTTCTGCAACTCCATGAATATAATATTCTATATTGTTGTTATTCTCCTTAAGGATCTGGATCCAAAATCATACTTTCTCCTTATTTCTCAAACTTCCACCCTGTTTCATCATCATCACTTTCCACTTTGATTTATAACCTTCTACTTGCATTAAGTATATGAGCCCTAACTGGGCAGCTCTAACATATCCCGTCAAATGATGTAATCCTAAACCACCTTTTTCTATGGGTGTTGAGGAATGAACATGAAGGGTGAGTACCTTACAGTCTTGGGGTGTGCAGTAGTATCTGTATCATGCACACCCTAACCCCCAAATGTTTGATTGCACTACATATAAAAACAGGCATTTGTATTTTTGGCAGTTAGAACGTTACATTTAGAAGTTTATCTAAGACAGCTATGTGTTTTGTACCATATTTTAGCATAAAATAGTTCTTCTGTAGATTTTATCTAAATGATTGCTATTCAGAGGAAAACATTTTAACCATGAGGAACTTTGTTATGAAATGTTCAGATTATCTATTTAAGGGACCCTTCAGTCATGCTTCTTGTGCTGCTGCACTGTTCCATTTGTTAGCAGGTGCGAACACTACACAATACCTCAGCAACATTCCTTTATGCAGTCTTAACTTCCTGAGACAATAAACATTTTGGAGGTAGCATAAAGTCATCATAAAATGACTCATTTTCACTTGTATGAAGTAACTACAAGGACAGTAGATTCAAGAGTAACAGGATCATTGCTGAGGCAACAAATTGTACACATGATAAAAGCCGTGATGGTGCAGCGATAGCGTTGTCGCCTCACAGCAAGAGTTTCTCTCGTTTGATTCTCGGCTGGAGCATCTTCTGTGTGGAGTCTGCATGTCCTCCACATGGTTGAGTGGTGTTCAAAAGACATGCGTGAATGGGCATGCCTTTGTTGAAAGTTGGGCGTCGGGCTGGCACCTTGGCACCATAAAAATCTACTGCCAATCATTAGCGGACTGGAGTCCCGCTGTGGCGACCCCTAATTGGGAAAAGCCGAAAGAAGAAGAAGATGGGGAAGTAAGCACTAAATGGATTTTAGCCACACCTACAAGCAGTTACTGTCCAGCTTGCATAACTGACTGCTGTCAGGTTACCAAGTTCAGGCAAGGAGACTTAAATACCAGTAGCACAGTGCTTCATAAACATAGACACGGCTTTGCAGGTAACACAGCCTTAAAAATATTCATGAGAGTAATCATTTTGGTGGCAACTCCAGGAACTGAAAAACATGTATATGGAAGCAGTATTGTCATTTTTCTTAAGTTGATATAGTTGATAGCATGCTTTTTGCCTTTATTTAAAGGGGTTCCTATGGAAATTTTTAAGTTCATTTAATTACTGTTTTAATATGCATTTGTATTTATAAAGTGATTTACTTTTGCCCACTTTAACTGTATACTTTAGGTCAAACAGTGTCTAGTAATGGCTTACTGCTGCCTGTGTGTGTGTGTGTGTGTGTGTGTGTGTGTGTGTGTGTGTGTGTGTGTGTGTGTGTGTGTGTGTGTGTGTGTCTGTGTGTGTCTGTGTGTGTGTCTGTGTGTGTGTGTCTGCGCGTGCATGTGTATATATGAGTGTAAATTGATTATTTTTTCTGTTGCAACGAGGACTTCTCGTCTTGTCTTCTTATTTTCCTGTAGTGCTACATTTCCTGCTTGTGGGGTTTATGCTTTCACTTTTATTTTATTTTATGTTATTTTCAGTTTGTTTACTGGGTACATGAACTGGTCTACTGATCATTTTCAGTCACAACCTGGTACAAAGGTGAACAAATATATGTAATTTACAATAAAGTAGAAATGCAAAAAGTACAAAACTATATAGGTAGTAGGTTCATTAATGTCTGATATGCTCTCATGCTAACGTTTGGCATTTTCATTATATACAAGCAGGCAATATGTATTTCTCGACTCTTAGAATGCAGTATGTAATTCCATGTAATTCCTGACTCTTAGAATGCAGTATGTAATTCCATGTATTTCCCGACTCTTAGAATGCAGTATGTAATTCCATGTATTTCCTGACTCTTAGAATGCAGTATGTAATTCCATGTAATTCCCGACTCTTAGAACACAGTATGTAACTCCATGTAATTCACAACTCTTAGAATGCAGAAGACCATGCTTACTTGGTCAGTTTTTTAGCTAGTGTCTTGGAAGCAAGAGTACTTGGACTCTTGATACAAGGAGCCTTTTAAACTTTTTCTAAAAGTCTCTAAGGCTTGATTATTTTTCACTTCAGAGAGTAAGTGATTCCAGAGAGCTGGTCCTTTTCTAGAGAATGCTTTTTCACTAGCATCTTGTTCAAATCTAGGCCTGGGCAGTATAAAAATGTAATATTGGCTATTTCTAAGTATGTAGATTTGTTCTCAAATTAGATAGCCTAGTATAAAAAAATTTAAAGGGTACCTAGGAACAGAGTAGCTCTGTTTGAAATAAGGAGCCCATGGATCTTCTGAAGTAGATCAAAATGATGTGTCCTACTGTCTGCAATTAGAATGAATTTCCACATTTTAGATTCTGTGGTTTGTAATTTTTGGTTGCTGTGGACTTGAATCTAGGCTTAAAAGAGAAAAGGCATATTCTTATTTGGGAAGTAAAGCATTTTTAAATACAGCTGTTTCTGTGGCAGGAAAGAGAGGAGGCGGGAGATATGATGGCCTAATTTTAGTTGTGAAAGTACTTTACAGGTGATATTGCCAGAGTGTGTGTAGTGAAAATAAGAGGGGTATTGAGACTGAGCCCAATGTATTTTTGTAGTGTTACTGTACTAATGAAGTTTCTAATTAATCTTTACATAGTAAGGAAGGTGTAATATAGGGAGTTTCTTGGGGGGGGTTGAGAAAAACCTGACTTTAGTTTTATTGGGGTTGATTAAAGGAAGGTTTCACTGAAGGGACTGATTTGGGCATCCCATATAAGAATGTCATCTACATATATTATGATATTTTGGTTTGGTAGGTCTAGGATAAAGTCATTAATGACTAGTGAGAAAAGTCTAGGCCCCAAAACAGAATCATTTGGGTCACCAATATTATGTGATCCTTTCAGAAAAAAGAGTTGCTAGATAAAATTGTAAAGGTTTTGCCATTCAGATAGTTGTGAAACCAAGATATTATATAATCTCAGAAATTTACCTTTTTAAGTTTGAGTAGGAGAAGGTTGTGGTTGACTGTCCTGAATGGTTGGGTCATGTCTACAAAAATGCCAGTTGAAATAAGTCCATCATTTGTATTACAATCAATAATGTCAATAATGCACAGTAAGGCTGTTATAATGGTACAGGAATTTCTGAAACCATGTTGTTGATCACAAAGAAGACCATAGCTGTTTATGTGTTTGAAAAGTTGTTTATATAATAGCTTTTCAGATATTTTTATAATGGTCAAAAGTTTGAGATAAGTCTGCAATCTCTTGGTTGTGTGGGTGGACATACTTTTGATAACACTATTTTGACAGTTCGCTCGAAGGCTGCTGTGATTGCAGTTGTGATCAGAAATAATTTAAATATATGGGTCAGTTGTGTTTCAACTTTCTCTGATACTAATTTAAGGAAAGCAGGCTAGCATTATTAAATTTAGATCTAGAGTGGCTAGGTTCATAGGTTTATAGGTGTAAATATTGGAAGAGCGTTGCACCACAAGTATTAGTATTTCATCTGAGTATTCAAAACTTGCTAAACAACCAAAATGGTGAAAGACAGCTTCAAAACAACAGCTTCAATAACAGGGTTTTACCATATTGAATCCACACTATATAGGTTTATAGGTGTTTGCAGGCTAATGACCACAAGGGCCTTTTTAAGCCTAGCCATGCATTCCAAATTACTAACAAGTTCTGATACCCTTGATAAGTATAAGCATGGGTTTGGCAGATGAAACATTTACAAGGAGAGGCCTGGGAGATGAACCATTTATGGGTTGC